>NC_042493.1:22719784-22722415 GCF_005508785.2 Acyrthosiphon pisum
ATAAATCTATTGTTAATATGTAAATATAGAATTTATAAAATGAATCAAACAATTTTTAATCTAAGAACAAGATACAAATAAAATAAAATCACCCTTTTTAAATAATATGTTTTATAGGAACAAATGAAATAACATCAAATTTTGATATATTGTAATGAGACAAAACGGAGCGTCCAAATGCGTGGCGCGCTCTAGTTTGCACATTACCCTCAAGCAATATTGATCGCCGCCGTGCGATATCGATTACGCGACGGAGCGCAACTACAACTAGAAAATACAGATAGCGCAGGTCGGCATGGCAGTTTTATGAAAGCATGCCGCCCGCCGGAAAACATGAGTTTCCGAATGAAATATTAAAGCTAGAAAAAAGCCAAGCACATATTCGAAATCAGCAGAAAACGTACAATAAGATTAATATTATCAAATATCATAAACTAATACTGGAAAATCAGGAACACGTGAAACATCAAATAAAATTGTGCACGGGACCAGCGAGCTTCGAATAGCATAAATACAGGCCGCTGGCCGCCGTCCAGACAAGACCATCTTCCCCGCTGCGAGGAAAGAACAGTAAGCCGGACAATAAAAATATTGCCAAGAACGGATACTGATCCCACTCGACCAACAGCAACTTGCCCCAGGACTGAATAAGCCGGACGATACGCGTATCGTCAAGAACGGATATTCGTAAATAGTCTGACCTGGGGGTCGATTCTTGAATCTCGTTAGGAAAATCACTCATGAGACATTTTCCGTACTGTTATGTCGTACGACATCTGAAATGCCTATTCTTGAACTACACACGACATAATATGATTGTGAAACGAAATTATTTTGTCACACACGAAATATTTTTCACATGAACCAAGTTGGTTACTAACCCTATCATGATTATAATAAATAATAATTGTGATAACACCACCGGTATGGCGGTATTTTGATTAAATGATTGTTATCGATGTATCGTAATTCGTAGTATAGTATGGTTACTAAAGTTTTTATAATTCTATACCTAGTTTTATAAGTTTGTATATATGATGTAAACTTATACTTACTGTTAAACAGAGTTACAACTTACAAGTACAAGTTTATAAAGTAGGTACAATAATTTGTTTTTTTAATGGAAGACTCCAAAAAAATATATTGTTCAAAAACACAAAAAGAGATGCTCATCCAACTTCTGACAAAAGATCCACAATTGATTTCTGGGAAGTTTACAAGCACTTTCACGTTTAAAGATGCTCGTAACAGATGGATTGAAATCGCCGACACTTTAAATGCAATTCCCGGCTGTGTCAAGGATTGGAGTCAATGGAAAAGAGTAAGAAATAATTTAAATTACTTCTACATAAATCTAACTATAGGAAATAATCTATACCCCTTATTCTTATTGTTATTTTATCTTAAGACTTGGCAAGATTCACGTACTAAGGTTAGAAGTAAAAAAGCTATGGTAAACAGACATGTAAGTAGTACAGGAGGAGGACCACAAATATCGCAAACACTTACTCCAATCGAGAACCAAATTCTTGATCTTGTTAATCCTATCACAATTGATGGAGATGAGACCATTTCAATGCCAGTTACTAATTTTGAGTTTGGTGACATAAGCAGTTAGTGTTTTTAAATTTAAATTGGTCAATTTCTATTCTCTATAACTGCCTACTTATGTAGAAAGATAGACTACGCACCGTGTATAAGCGCTGTGCGCTTGTAACGAATAGAAAGATAGACATGATGTAACACTTTTTTTTTAGAATTACCGATACAAATTGAATGTGTAAGTCCGGATGAAGGAATTAGTATGTATACTTTACCTACCATGCAGCCTGTAGAGGAAAATAACTGTGCTATAACGCCTATAACCATTGATAGAGTGGAAAAAAAATGTATGTATTAGTTTATTATCAATTTAATTTTTTTGCTTTTTTAAAGAATAATTATATATAAATTATATAGTTTAATTTAAAACTATCTAATATATTAAATAATATAATATACCAAATAAATAATATAGGCAATAAATAAAATTTTTTTGGTCATACCTAGAAGCTGTTGATGATAGTTTTTAAACTATAATTTTACCCAATTAGTTTGATATTTAACTTAATACAATGTAGTGCAATGAGATATATTGTGGTGTATACCTACTGGCATTGATGGTATTTATGACATATTGACATGACATAATAATAATATGTAGTATACTAAAGCTGTTAAATATGATAGTAGTTACATGAAAAATATCAATGAATCATTGAGTCACTAAACTATAGCTCAGTGATTCACTTCAATCAGTTGATCTAAAAAAGTCATTAAATCAACTCAATCACAAATTACCCACCTTTAATATTATATAACAATTATTTTCATTTATTTTTATAACAAAGTTTACTATTATTCTTATAGGTGATAAAAAAAAGGTTGAAACATTATCTACTGCAAAACGTTTAACCAATAGTCTAGCTCTTGGTAGAGACATTTGTGAAATTGGAGATCAAAAACTAAAGCTAAAAGAAAAATACTATGAACAAAAAATTGCCCTCTTAGAAAGGCAAACAGTAGCATTAGAAAATATAGCTGCTGCTAAACAAAATAAATTGTAATTTATGCTATACAAATGGTTTAATT
>NC_042493.1:22722465-22730326 GCF_005508785.2 Acyrthosiphon pisum
TTGATTTTTTCCTCTCCGACCAGTGCAACGTAGACATAGTATGAATATTTAACTACTTTGCCGGAAAGCGTGGGCAGGTGCTTACAAAAAATCTAGGCCCCCTAAGTTTAATTTAAATATAAATTCATAAATACGATCCGCGTTGGATGTGTTAAAATAAGGTAATGTACTCATTCTAAAGTTGATAAATAAAAAGAAATAAAGAAAATGTATAGTAAAACAAAACAATAAATTCGTTTGACAAAAATCACGTGTTGCGCACACGCAGCCTAGCCGCGGGTAACGTGTTAAAAAAACAAGCCCCTGATGTACTTTTGGTAATTTCCTCTAATGTTCTATACGTTGTTACTCATTCTAAAGTCGATAAATAAAAACAAATAAAGAAAGTGTAAAGTGAAAAAATAATTTTGTCGTATGATAAAATATTTAATTCGTTAAACTGAAATAACCATGCGTTACATTATATTGCCTTTATATTATAATATATATATTATATATATATATTATATTATAAATACCTACGATCTGCGGTGAACGTTTTAAAAAACAACAAATTAAACTAGCTCTCCGACTATATACTATATACTCACGTGTTGTCCGTTGTTGTATATATTGTTTCAATATAGGTAGGTACGTCGTTCAAGACGGACGACAGTTGGATGTTTAAGAATGTTTTGTCGTACGTCGCCGTCGGTGCAGTTGATTGTCAACGCAGGTAACCCATGCGGGTAACGAAGTCGCACGACTGATTAATTAATTGATTGTATTGACGTATTATATTGACATTGATTGATAGACACGCAAACTTGGTTTTCGAAAATTCCCGCCTTCATCAGAATACCGCCAAATCACTGAACGTTTATCGTCAGTAAATATACCCAGTAGTAGGTACTTCATACAGTTTAATATAATTATTACAGTAATGAATGCTGTCCGCGATTCGACGCAGTCGGATTGCATACCCGATGACTTGACCCGGCCGTCACACATTGACCGCTATCTGTCGAAGTCGTAGGTATAACCAACCGGAATAACTTTACTAAGATGACTGACACCCAAAAAAAAGACGGCTACTATATGATTTGCATAGACGCCCAATTTTAGTAATGAACGTTGTCCGCGATTCGACCTACCTGCTGACGTGACTCGGCCGTCGCACGTTGTCCTACCCGAATTACTACGGCGCACGTCATTCGAGGTAACTGACCTGCTAGACAACCAAAGAAATACAGCGGCTACATGATTTGCATGGACACCCGACTTTTTATAATTTTTTAAAATTTTTCACGTTATGTCGCGTTTTCGACATAGTCAGATTGTATACCTGATGCCGTGACCCGGCCGTCTCACATTGTCCTATCCGGATAACTGAGATGACTTACCTGCTAGACACCAACAAAATTGGGGGTCTGGAATTTCGAATTTCCGGCGGCGTTTTCTGTCATAGACATGGTCCGCTACGTGGTTACCCGAGCTATCGCGTCGAAGCTCAATGGTTCTAGCCTTATCACAGATCCTTATCATCATAGAATAATGATATTACCGTCTACCTCGAGACGACGACCACACCACAATCATGAAACGGCCGTCGTACATTGCCCGTATTACCGCAGCGAAAGTCATTCGAGGTGACTGACCTGCTAGACAACCATAAAAATACGGCAGCTTTATGATTTGCATGGACGCCCGAAATGTTTTAAATTTATTGTCACGTTATCTCGCGTTTTTGGCGACAGTAAGAACGTTGTCCGCGATCCAACGCAGTCAGGTTGCATACCTGATGCCGTGACCCGGCCGTCTCACATTGTCCGCTGACGGAGTCGGATTACCTACCCGGATAACTGTGGCGGCTGACCTGCTAGACACCAAAAAAATAGCGGCGGCTATATGATTTTTTATGGAATTTCGAATTTCCGGCGGCGTTTTCGAAAAGACCCTGTCAAAGACTTTGTCCGCTACGTGGCGACCTGGTCGTCCGGATGGCCTGCCTGAGCTACCGCGTCGAACGAAGTGGTCCTAGCCTTATCACAGATCCTTATCATCGGACTTCCGTATCACCCTTACAGTGTCTAGCTCGAGGGGCCGAACGGACAACAAGATCACTGCAGCTTCCGATATTGACAACACTCATGACCGACACCGGGGGGGTCTGGGGGTCTCCCCCAACGACGCTCGGAGAGCTAGTCTCTATATATAAAACACGGTTAGTCGCCGTTTTTTTCCGACAGGCGCGACGCAGCAAATAGGGACCGCAATGAGAATCCGTCGCGCGCGCGTATCGCCGATTTTCTATCATCGCAGATTTGAGATTTCGAAATTTCCCTTTCACACGATTCGACGACTTTCGAGCCTTTTCGTCACCTTTTATGCTCGATCGCGTAGCTCGCGATCTCTCGAAGCCGCCGGTGTGCGGTTATATCCGTGCGCCGTCCGTAACGGTCGCAATGTCGATCGCAAAATACGCTCCCGGGGTCGATTCTTGAATCTCGTTAGGAAAATCACTCATGAGACATTTTCCGTACTGTTATGTCGTACGACATCTGAAATGCCTATTCTTGAACTACACACGACATATGATTGTGAAACGAAATTATTTTGTCACACACGAAATATTTTTCACATGAACCAAGTTGGTTACTAACGCTATCATGATTATAATAAATAATAATTGTGATAACACCACCGGTATGGCGGTATTTTGATTAAATGATTGTTATCGATGTATCGTAATTCGTAGTATAGTATGGTTACTAAAGTTTTTATAATTCTATACCTAGATTTATAAGTTTGTATATATGATGTAAACTTATACTTACTGTTAAACAGAGTTACAACTTACAAGTACAAGTTTATAAAGTAGGTACAATTATTTGTTTTTTTAATGGAAGACTCCAAAAAAATATATTGTTCAAAAACACAAAAAGAGATGCTCATCCAACTTCTGACAAAAGATCCACAATTGATTTCTGGGAAGTTTACAAGCACTTTCACGTTTAAAGATGCTCGTAACAGATGGATTGAAATCGCCGACACTTTAAATGCAATTCCCGGCTGTGTCAAGGATTGGAGTCAATGGAAAAGAGTAAGAAATAATTTAAATTACTTCTACATAAATCTAACTATAGGAAATAATCTATACCCCTTATTCTTATTGTTATTTTATCTTAAGACTTGGCAAGATTCACGTACTAAGGTTAGAAGTAAAAAAGCTATGGTAAACAGACATGTAAGTAGTACAGGAGGAGGACCACAAATATCGCAAACACTTACTCCAATCGAGAACCAAATTCTTGATCTTGTTAATCCTATCACAATTGATGGAGATGAGACCATTTCAATGCCAGTTACTAATTTTGAGTTTGGTGACATAAGCAGTTAGTGTTTTTAAATTTAAATTGGTCAATTTCTATTCTCTATAACTGCCTACTTATGTAGAAAGATAGACATGATGTAACACTTTTTTTTTTAGAATTACCGATACAAATTGAATGTGTAAGTCCGGATGAAGGAATTAGTATGTATACTTTACCTACAGGCTGCATCTGTAGAGGAAAATAACTGTGCTATAACGCCTATAACCATTGATAGAGTGGAAAAAAAATGTATGTATTAGTTTATTATCAATTTAATTTTTTTGCTTTTTTAAAGAATAATTATATATAAATTATATAGTTTAATTTAAAACTATCTAATATATTAAATAATATAATATACCAAATAAATAATATAGGCAATAAATAAAATTTTTTTGGTCATACCTAGAAGCTGTTGATGATAGTTTTTAAACTATAATTTTACCCAATTAGTTTGATATTTAACTTAATACAATGTAGTGCAATGAGATATATTGTGGTGTATACCTACTGGCATTGATGGTATTTATGACATATTGACATGACATAATAATAATATGTAGTATACTAAAGCTGTTAAATATGATAGTAGTTACATGAAAAATATCAATGAATCATTGAGTCACTAAACTATAGCACAGTGATTCACTTCAATCAGTTGATCTAAAAAAGTCATTGAATCAACTCAATCACAAATTACCCACCTTTAATATTATATAACAATTATTTTCATTTATTTTTATAACAAAGTTTACTATTATTCTTATAGGTGATAAAAAAAAGGTTGAAACATTATCTACTGCAAAACGTTTAACCAATAGTCTAGCTCTTGGTAGAGACATTTGTGAAATTGGAGATCAAAAACTAAAGCTAAAAGAAAAATACTATGAACAAAAAATTGCCCTCTTAGAAAGGCAAACAGTAGCATTAGAAAATATAGCTGCTGCTAAACAAAATAAATTGTAATTTATGCTATACAAATGGTTTAATTTAGTAATTAAGACTAGTTATGATTTTTTAAATAGTATATAATTTAAAATATATAGTTATTTTTTTTTAAATTACTACCAGTTTATACTAGTTTGTTTCTATTATTTATGTAAAGGAGGTTCCTAAATAATCAATTTTTTTTTTTAATATTAATTTTTATTAAGTTTGAATGTTTTTGTTACATGTTTTTTATAAAATTACATACAAATAGGTAATTATAATATTTTTTTTTATCTTAATAGTTTTATAATGTTGTTAATGATATAAAAAATATAAGTTTTCTGTTCTAAACTACCTATTGTACAAACATCTTGCTATATTGTCTCTTATTCTTCTGCTTTCAACTAATTCAGGATTCACATTCCTTCCTCGAGTGCCATCTTCAGGATAATCATTATTTATAATTCCAAAATCAATTTCTTCCACATTGTCATCATTCATGTCTGGAACTGGAATTTTAGCCAATATGCACATATTGTGTAAAATAACACAGGCATTTACAATTTTCCCTGATTTTTTCGGTGTATAGTGTAATACCCTATGCTTCAATAAACACCTATAAAATTAACTAGCAATTTAAAAATAACATAAATGTATTACATGCTTTATAAACTTACCTAAACCGAGCCTTTAATACACCATTACACCTCTCAATTATACTTCGTGTTGACATCTGCATTTTGTTGTATTTTTCTTCTTCGTTAGTTGTTGTTTCAGAATATGGTGTTAAAAGCCAAGGTCTTAGGGCGTATCCTGAATCTCCTACATCATATTAGTTTTTTAAATATTAGATTGATTCCAACACTTCAAATTTAATTTTTTTCTTATGAATAATATTATTTTACCCAGTAAGTATATGCCTTTGTATTCACGTCTATACAATTCCTCTAAGATATTTTTTATATCTGTAGTTGAATTCCATATATGAGAATCTGCTGTACTGCCAGGAAATTTTGCATTCACACTCAAAATATAAAGTTTAGAATCACAAATCTGTTAAATAAAATACAAGAATTAGGTATTAACTATTAATTAAAATTTAACTAGGTGTGCTAGTAAGTTATTTCAATCAGGCACGTATCCAGAAGGTCCATGGGGTCTTGGCTACATGCCTGACTATTGACTAAATCTTAACACATTTACCAATTGTACATTTAATGAGTGGTAACCTTTTCTGTTTACATAAATATACTCAGGTATTTCTGCATTCTGGTTGTTAGGAGGTACAATTGCAATATGTGTGCAATCAATGCAGCCCACAACTCCTGGAAACGAAGTGTTAATAAAAAATCTAAAAAAAATAAAGAAGTAAAATCCTAAGATTAGTAGGCAAAACAAATTTTCGATTGAAAATTGTTATTATGGTTTTATATAATAATTTATTTTACTCATTCCTAATTTGCTTGATCTTTTGCATATTATTAGGGAATTTAACCCATTCATTTAATATTCTAGGGTGGTTCAATGCCTCAACCACACAATTGATAGCTCTGGAAACAGTGGGCTGTGATACAGCCACATACCTATTGTTACCAATTGGTGTTTGATAGCATCCCGTTGCGAAAAAGTTTAATGCTAAAAACACCTGTAAAAATATTATGCATAAATAAATAAATTTAACAACTGCAGATGGATCTCCTCAAAAGCCAATAGCTGTGCTTGAGGAGACTTCCATAAGGTAATAATATTGTTAGATAGGTACAAATTTTAACTATATTATAAATTGATTCGAAAGATCAACTTAATTAAATTAATTAAAATAAACTTACTATAATAAAGTATTAATATAATTTTTTTTAATACAGATTTTTTAAGTTATTTATATTTGAATCATGACTATAACGGAATTGTATAACTGTATAAGCTTGTATTTAAAACATTGTTGTCCAAAAACTGTTCTCATTTTAGGAACAATGACATTAGACTTGGATAAGGTAAAATACCCACAGATTATATTTAACTTTTAATTATAATTGTTATTAAATTATTTTATATAATCTGTGGAACAACTATGACTGTTGTTCTATGATTTATAGTTAAATAAGGGACACCCTAATGAACAATATTTTTTTGTCCAATAGCTAAGTTTTTTTTTTTTTTTTAAGTGAATATAGGTATTTAGTTTTTTCCATGTTAATTGTTTATGAGCATTTGTCCAGCCAATTTTTAAATGTAGCAAAACTATTCTCTGCCATTTTATATAAATCATTTAGGTTTTGATTTTTTACTAAAATAACCGTATTGTCTGCAAAGTAGACTAATTTTCCCTGAATACACTGGTCGAGAAAGCCATTAATATAAATTATAAATAATAACGGTCCAAGTACTGTACACCCTGTGGTACTGAGTGAGTAATTAATATTAGCTATGTCACTCAAGTGATTATCAATTTCATTTCTTTGTGATCTTCAGTTTAAGTATGAGTTAAATAATTTATGAACACTACCTCAAATACCACATAAGTATAATTATTTATTTAGAAACATATCACAGTCCACTAATACTGAATAAAATACTTTTTAATGTCATGGAAATGCCAAGTGCTTATCATCAATATTTTCATAAATAAATTTAGTAGTATATTATAATTATGCATTGTTAGTGGACATATTGTTCCTAATGTATTAAGTTCCTTTATATGTATTTAACTTGGGTGAACATAGTAGGTTTTTTTACATTTAATTAATACCTACATTTATTTACAACTTTTAACCATACCTTTTCGGAGAGTTTTATAGATGACGATCTTCTTTCTGGTTCAATGTAAGGTGTAATTAAAGCTATTAGCTGTTGAACTAAATCTTTGCTTAATCTATAATTTTTTAAAAATAAACGATCACATTGTGTAAATGGGTCATACTTAACTGTAAACCCATGTCTTGGGTTATATGAAGCTTCTTCATCAACCATATTCATAATATATAAAGCTGCAAGATCGTTGAAATTATCCATTTTTAAACATGAACTTCAACAAAATACGTACTAATTAACAATTTGGGTGAAGATAAACGATGATAATAATAAAAGTCGAGTGATATGAAAAAGTCGTGTCACGCATACCCCCACGATATTTTTTCACACAACTTTTTCGTATAATTTTTTCGTATACACATTGAAGAATAGACAAAAAAATATTTCATGTGACAAACGTGATTTGTCGTACACGACAATGCTATAACGAGATTCAAGAATCGACCCCCTGGGGGTCGATTCTTGAATCTCGTTAGGAAAATCACTCATGAGACATTTTCCGTACTGTTATGTCGTACGACATCTAAAATGCCCATTCTTGAACTACACACGACATATGATTGTGAAACGAAATTATTTTGTCACACACGAAATATTTTCCACATGAACCAAGTTGGTTACTAACGCTATCATGATTATAATAAATAATAATTGTGATAACACCACCGGTATGGCGGTATTTTGATTGATATCGTTATATCGTAATTTGTAGTTACACGCATTATAGTATGGTTACTATAGTTTTTATAATTCTATAGTTTATAAGT
>NC_042493.1:22730376-22732002 GCF_005508785.2 Acyrthosiphon pisum
AAACTACTATCAAGAAAATCCCAAAGTAACATTATATAAAGTTCTAGTCAGGCCCAGTAGTTCTGTATGCAAGCAGTACTTGGGCGACGACAAAGTCAGATGAAAAAAAGTTAGAAGTGTTTGAGAGAAAGATCTTGAGGAAGATATTTGGCCCAAAGAAAAACAATGAAGGAGAATATGAATCACGAAGCAATAAAAATTTAGAAGATTTGTATAATGAACCCCAATATTGTTGGGATCTTGAAAAGCGCCCGAATAGGCTGGGCCCGGACATGTATGGAGATCAAAAGGACTAATTGGACATATAACTGCATGGAAACCAACCGCAAAGAGACCCAGAGGACGACCTAGACAAAGATGGACAGACAGAATAAAAGAAGACCTGAAAATGCTGGGAGTAAGGAATGCTGAAGAAACGGCTCAAGAAAGAGAAGATTGGAGAAAATATGTTGTTGCGGCAATGGGCCTTAAAGGCCTGTAAAAAGCCAAAGAAGAAGAAGAAGAAGAAGAAGCAATTTAAAAATAACATAAATGTATTACATACTTTATAAACTTACCTAAACCGAGCCTTTAATACACCATTACACCTCTCAATTATACTTCGTGTTGACATCTGCATTTTGTTGTATTTTTCTTCTTCGTTAGTTGTTGTTTCAGAATATGGTGTTAAAAGCCAAGGTCTTAGGGCGTATCCTGAATCTCCTACATCATATTAGTTTTTTAAATATTAGATTGATTCCAACACTTCAAATTTAATTTTTTTCTTATGAATAATATTATTTTACCCAGTAAGTATATGCCTTTGTATTCACGTCTATACAATTCCTCTAAGATATTTTTTATATCTGTAGTTGAATTCCATATATGAGAATCTGCTGTACTGCCAGGAAATTTTGCATTCACACTCAAAATATAAAGTTTAGAATCACAAATCTGTTAAATAAAATACAAGAATTAGGTATTAACTATTAATTAAAATTTAACTAGGTGTGCTAGTAAGTTATTTCAATCAGGCACGTATCCAGAAGGTCCATGGGGTCTTGGCTACATGCCTGACTATTGACTAAATCTTAACACATTTACCAATTGTACATTTAATGAGTGGTAACCTTTTCTGTTTACATAAATATACTCAGGTATTTCTGCATTCTGGTTGTTAGGAGGTACAATTGCAATATGTGTGCAATCAATGCAGCCCACAACTCCTGGAAACGAAGTGTTAATAAAAAATCTAAAAAAAATAAAGAAGTAAAATCCTAAGATTAGTAGGCAAAACAAATTTTCGATTGAAAATTGTTATTATGGTTTTATATAATAATTTATTTTACTCATTCCTAATTTGCTTGATCTTTTGCATATTATTAGGGAATTTAACCCATTCATTTAATATTCTAGGGTGGTTCAATGCCTCAACCACACAATTGATAGCTCTGGAAACAGTGGGCTGTGATACAGCCACATACCTATTGTTACCAATTGGTGTTTGATAGCATCCCGTTGCGAAAAAGTTTAATGCTAAAAACACCTGTAAAAATATTATGCATAAATAAATAAATTTAACAACTGCAGATGGATCTCCTCAAAAGCCAATAGCTGTGCTTGAGGAGACTTCCATAAGGTAATAAT
>NC_042493.1:22732905-22736305 GCF_005508785.2 Acyrthosiphon pisum
CAGATAGCGCAGGTCGGCATGGCAGTTTTATGAAAGCATGCCGCCCGCCGGAAAACATGAGTTTCCGAATGAAATATTAAAGCTAGAAAAAAGCCAAGCACATATTCGAAATCAGCAGAAAACGTACAATAAGATTAATATTATCAAATATCATAAACTAATACTGGAAAATCAGGAACACGTGAAACATCAAATAAAATTGTGCACGGGACCAGCGAGCTTCGAATAGCATAAATACAGGCCGCTGGCCGCCGTCCAGACAAGACCATCTTCCCCGCTGCGAGGAAAGAACAGTAAGCCGGACAATAAAAATATTGCCAAGAACGGATACTGATCCCACTCGACCAACAGCAACTTGCCCCAGGACTGAATAAGCCGGACGATACGCGTATCGTCAAGAACGGATATTCGTAAATAGTCTGACCAGGCACTCCTTTGTACACCGCCGCCGCGGGTAGTAACATGTGTAGACCCGTCCGTGATTTTCTGATCGCCGCCGTCCGAGTTGAGTTGCCAGTTAGCCGCCACGTCACACCAAGAAGCCGAGTCATACCACCACCGTCCGCCGACAGTTGCCGTTCATCACCGTCATTGCAACACAGAGTCGACGTTCAACCCACCACCGTCCGCCGATAGTTGCCGTTCATCACTGTCACTGTTGACTATTTTTTGATAAGCCTTTCACGCCGGTAATAACAATATATTATCGTGCCCCTGACTGCGCCGATGTATGTAGGTGCACTACGCCACCAGAATTGAGCAAAACCCGACTAATAACCGTAAGTTCGATGTTCATGCTTTCCCCCCATAATTTATGTAAACCCGCAAATATATATATTATTTTTCTCTGTACACTCGTAAGAGTATAAATTGAACTCATAAGAAGAAATACTGTATTACACATATATAAATTGTAACTGTATAAATGAGAAACGTATGTGAAATAAACGCAAATTAATTATATCAAAAACACGAACGCGTTATTTTCCTTACAATATCCAGTCTTATAAATTAAAACTATATCACATTCTTTTTATAACATAAGTAAAACTTTTTTTTGGTATATGTAAGTATTGAATATATAAAATTAATCAAGCAATTCTTTAATTTCGTTGATAGTAACACCAAGAGGTTTTTGAAATGTTTGAAAAGAGTATAAATTTGATTGTTCAACCATGAGAGTTATTAGATCTTCAGAAAAAAATTTTAAAAAATACTCTATTGGTGTCAATACAGTAACACTGTCAGTAAAATATTGTTGTTGTAAAGGAACATGAACGCCAAAATCAAATTTTGAGCTTTTTTCCACGAAAACGTTAAATGTTTTAATGGTATTTTTTTTGTTGATTTTTGAACAACAGATATTGACTGAGGCAGTTGATTATTAGGTACTATTTTAGACTTACGACTAGAGCGGCGTGGTGTAGTTGATGTTGATGAGCTGGGTCTTGAAAAAGCAGGAGATGGGATCAAAGTAGGTTGTGCAGTTGTCAAGGTCGTAGTACTACAATCTGACAGTAAATGTATGCTAACTTCTGATAAATTATTAGGAACTTGTTCGTCTACAAACTGATAGACTTCTTCAAAATCTTTTGCCAACTGTTCATTAAATTCCTAAAAGAACAAAATAAATTGTAATTAGGTTTATTATTATTCTAACACTACCTAAAACAAATATATAAATTAATTAACTAATACATTATAATTTACATTATTTTCAATATCCTTATCTAGTTCTGCCAATAGTCTATCTATTTCATGTTCATGCTGTTCGTCAATTCCTAATTCTGATTCCTCCTCTGAGCTTGATCCACTATCAGAGGGAGGAATGACCATCGAAACCATTTTTTTTGATCGTGAAGAAAACATTATAGTCTTACAACAGTTCTACAATAGTAATGTAATAAAATTATGAAAATATAAGGAAAGATTACATAACATAAATGTATCCAGAGGCGGTTTGAATGTATTGTACTTAGTGGTGCAACATAATTTATAGACACCCACCACCCCCCTTCATCATAGAAATAAATACGCTTTCAACAGTTTCATCCGTGATTATCATTTATCAAATTTCATTGATTAGATACTTCATTACTTTATTGAACATTAAAATTAAACATTGCGGTCAGCACATACTCAACGAAGACCACCCACCCATCCCCCTAATAATGGTGGTACAGTGCACCAAAAACAGTATACTCAAACCGCCTCTGAATGTATCAACATGAAAAAAAAATAATAAAAATTCTGATAGTTGATAGAAATGGCAATGTATCTACTGAGATACACTAAGACAGAGTTGGTATAATTTATATACTTGGCAATGTGTCTAGAGAGATACATACATTTCAGAAAATGAAATATACTTTACTAAAACTATAAAACAATTAACTCACATATAATATTATATAAAAAAAACTTACCTTTAATGATTTTTCAAATGTTTCACATCGATTTCCGAAAAAATAAATAAATAAACACCACTTCAAACATGGAAAACCGTATACAAATGTCGACTGATAAACTGAAGTTTTTATTATTGTTATCAATTAGTGTATTATCATTGAAGAAATTCGTGGTACGCAAATGTTATCGAAACACGAGATATATTAGCAGTGTATACAACATAACAATAAGTAATATCAATTTTCAGGAAATTTATAATATTACTCAAAGTTAATGTATCTGGGGGTCTATTTTTGAGTTCGCACTAATCATTGGTGAATACTTTAGTACACTAATCAATTAGACGATGATTTTAGTGCACTAACTAAAATTTGTATTTTTGAATATCATTTTTTTTCTATCTAATATTCTTAAACTAATCGCACATTGTCTAATCATTTGTTTTTTAAACTAATAATTATAAGTGCGATATCTAAAATTATATTGGCTGTACTGTAAATTGTATTAGTTTTATCAATCATAAATGATAAAAATATAATTTAAAATACAATGATAATAAGATAATACTTATTACTTATCTATTACTTTTAAAGTTTTTCTTCGGCCTTTGCGTTTTCGTGGTTTTCCTAAGTTTTTGAGTTTTCTCCTTAGAGTCTCTAGAGTCAAGTCGATAGTGACATACATAGTGCTATTCTATACTTTTTTCATTTTTTTTTTACGGTTATGGAATCAAAGAAAAAGTCTAAAAGTGTAACTTATGAGCAAAAACAATTATTGATTGATTTTGTTCATAAGCATCCAAAATTAAATACCAAAAAGTTTGGACCTTCTTTTACCATGAAGGATTCACAGTTGTTATGGCAAAATATTACCAGTACGCTGAACCAAACAATTGGACCAAAAAAAACTTGGGTTGAATGGAGAAAGGTAATAATAAAATCAATCTGTATATATAAAAAGACTTGTCCTGAGTGATTCATCATCGCCTAGC
>NC_042493.1:22738360-22740192 GCF_005508785.2 Acyrthosiphon pisum
TTTCTTTACATTTTTTAATAGGTCTATTCACTATAATTTTTAAAAATATAGAGAGAAATTGATTAATGTGGATGTAGAATTTGTTAAATTGAACGTTTTTTAAATGGAGACAACGCATGTAATTGAGTAGCATCCTCTTAATTTTCCATAAGTTAAAGAAGTCAACCAGCCATAGTCAAATGTTCAGGGAGTATAATTGTGTTGATTATTGCTTCTCTTTTTATCTAACTTTTTTCATTTTCCATTTGTTCATCTTTTTATCTTATACTTATATTACTTTTCTTTTAAGCTTATCCCAACTTTTATAATTTCCAATTGTCCAATAATTCCAAAAAATAGTTTTCGAAATATTTGCTTAAATATTTCAAAATACAATGGTTCTTGCTTTGCTTTCCTATTGCATGATATTCTGTTATTTTTAATGGTGCATGTTTTACACTAACTATAATAGGTATTTAACTATTTAATACTATTATAAATTACATTAATCATTAATTTACTTTTCTAGATCTATTTTTATATTTTCTATCTGTCCATCTTTTTATCTTATAGTTATATTGCTTTGCTTTTAAGTGTATCCTGACTTTTATAATTTCCCTTTGTCCAGTAATTCCAAAATGGAGCTTTTGAAATATTTTTTCAAATATTTCAAAGTACAATGGTACTTTCTTTGCTTTCTTTTTGCATGATATTCTGCTATATATATTAATGGTGCATGTTTTACTAACTATAATATTTTAAATTATATTAATCATGAATTTACTTTTCTAGATCTTTTGGTAAGAAATCAAAATTAACAAATACCGCTCTAGCTACTGAAAAATTAAGTGATACAACTGCCCAAATGTTAGAGCTAAAAGCCATGTATTACAAGGAAAAGTTAAAACTTAAGTTGAGAGATGTTGAGGCTAAAGAAGCTATAGCAGAGCAGTTAAATATTTTAATATCAAATCTAAATAAATAAATAAAATACTTATTGCAACATCCTTCATATACATAATCTATTTCCTAATTCCTATTTAATTTTTTTTCATTTGACACTTTCCTCATTGTTATTAATTTTCTAATTATTCCTATTTAACTTTCTAAAGGTATTGTAGTAAACAAAATAATACTTATAGAATCAAATAAAAAATAACGAGTCACACTGGTACGTAAGTAATATAATATATAGTTTATTTGTTTCATTATATAACAAAAATGAACAAACTATTTACATAAAATAATTGTTAATTATTTGATGTTGCATCCTACGACCAGCTAATAATGTTGGATTCACTTGTTGAAGATTCAATTGATTTTCTTCAACATAATACATACCCAAGTCAACATCATTTATTATATCATCAACTGGTTCTGGTACATTGTTTTCAATACATATGTTATGTAGTATAACACATGCATTAATTATTTTTGATGCTTTTATTGGATGATAATGCAGTACTCTATGCTTTAAAAGACACCTACAAAAAATATTATAGTATTTTTAATTATTATGCATCAATCATGTATATAAAATAATACATTGAACTGTTTTCGAATAAATTTGTTTATAATATAATTTTGTATTAGAATTCAAGTTACTAAATCCTAATATAAATAGTTCCGTGTCACTCTGTCAGGGGAAACTTTGTGGATAAATTGAATAAATTGAGGATGCAGTGGTGGCTATCAAAAAAAAGGAAAGGTTAGGTTATAAAATAATCTTTTATTAAAATGTCTAATGTTTGCTATGAAATTTCCCAATAGTTTTCAAAAGTGACGTGAAAAACAAAAGAAAAATTAGGGAAAAACGGAAATTTTTACGCTAAATCAATTTTTAATAAAATCGA
>NC_042493.1:22740242-22741166 GCF_005508785.2 Acyrthosiphon pisum
GGCTGGACGAAAGTGGGTGAATGAACCGTCATCACACCCCCCCTTCAGCATATCTATTGAAGTATTACTGGATTTTTATATTATGTTTCATTGAGTTGACACACTACGATTATTAGTAATTTGTTTACTTTAGATACTCTTAAAATAAAAGATACAGGAGTTCTCACTCCATACGCCCATCCAGAAACACAATAAATACTCTTTCAAATGTCTTAAACAATTAAAACAAAAAAAATTAATACATTTGGATATTAATATTGAATTTTATTATTAAAAAGAGAATCTACGATCTTTTTTAGAAAATTCGTCCAAAATATTTTCTGTACTAATTGTATTAGAAATATCTCTTTCTATATGTATTAAAGAGAGATTTGTAAATCTCTCTTGGTGCATAGAAGTTCTAAGCCATGTTTTAATTCTTCTCATTGCTGAGAACGATCTGCCCATCTTGACATAGCATTAATGTGAGTAAGGCAACTGGCATGTAGTTGAAGTTTTGACTTTTTAGATTTTCCATCTTTGGATCCACTTAACTATAGTATTGACAAAATAAAAATATTGGTTGATTCTTTAACAATTAATATTATAAGCCGATGAGAATAATAATTCACAAACCACAAAGCCATAGTTATATTTTTTTATACATTTTTAAACATGTTCATTTGGTACAGTTAATAAAAAGAAATAACTAAAATAAACTTGCTTTTTTCCAATTTCTAAAGCCTTGAGTGGTAAATGTATCTTCTGAATGATTAGTTGCGCTAAACATGCGACAAGGAAAGCAAAATATGGCATCTAAATTAATACTATATTCCAGCCATTCGTAGTCATTGTAATAAGATGCATTAAAAGACCTATTCTGCAAGCCAAATTTTGTCTTTGGATAATCCTATGTATGTTACCAAATATAAGCACAAGCAAATG
>NC_042493.1:22743358-22745158 GCF_005508785.2 Acyrthosiphon pisum
CATTGAATTCAAATTTAACACCATCCATTACAGTGACCCACTTGTAACCTACTGTACAGCAGAGCGACATCCACTTACCCACCTTTTTTATTATTAGGTTAATAATTTTAATACATTAAGTTTTAACATATGAATTTAAACAGTTAAAAACTTATAACCGTTACATTTTCATTCTCCCCATCTTTACCCACGGGCCACTTTACTAATAAATACTTACCGAAATCGCATTTTGAGTAACCCATTAGTACGTTCAATCAACGACCTAGTTTTAGAGAACCATTCATTATAACGTCCTTCTGGGGTATTTGGTTCCGGATTATTTAATGGTGTCATCAACCTAAGGTCTCAATGCATACCCAGAATCTCCTAACATGATGATTAAGACATATTTTTTTTAAATTTCGTTACAATTATAATATTATCTTTTTGATTCAATTAAATAAATCATCACTATACCTACCTAATAAATAATAAGAACGCATTCCTTCAGTATTCATTTGTTCCATAATAGTAGAGATAGCACTACGACGCCAAATATAGCTGTCATGAGTACTACCAGGGTACTTGGCATTTACGTTCATTATACGCATATTTGAATCGCATATCTAGTAATATAATCAAAGTATATTTAGAATATAGGATAACATAATTTAATATTTCTAATTATTTTACCAGTTGCACGTTTATGGAATGGTAATTTTTCCTATTCACATATATATGTTCTGGGTAAGGCCCATCAGCTTTGGGGGGTACTATTACAACGTGAGTACAATCAATAATACCAATAACACCCGGGATTCCAAATACATTGGTGAACCTTTTAGTATTTTCACAGACGTGTTACAGATATGATCAGCGATTATATAAATGTATAATATAATGTTAACTTACCCCTGTCTAATATGATTTAATTCATTCAGTGTCGATGGGAATCTTACATACTTACTAAAAATATTAGGCATATTCAATGCATCACATACTTCAGCTATGCATTTACTAACTGAAGGTTGACTCAAAGATGATGCTCGATTTTCCCCAATGTCCTGCTGATATGAGCCACTTGCAAAAAATCTTAAAGCCGTTAAAACCTAAATAGTGTAACACATTTAACATTTTACGTAGGTATCGATTAGGCTATATAATATTATAATATTTGACTTACTTTACGCTCAATACTTATAGCAGATTTTCTAGATGGGGGTTCAAGGTATGGACACAGTTCATCTATTAATATATTGACAAGACCTTTTGTAAGTCTGAATTTTTTGACAAACGCTCTTTCAGTCAATACTACAAAATACGATTTGTTATTCATAGGTAGTAGGTAATAATTATTAAATATTATTTAATATTATGTCACTAGGTAAATTATTAAGTGAATTTTAATTTAACGTACTAGCGAATGGATTCTCAGCCACATGAAACCGAATAGTATCTACATCATCTTGTCTTTCCTCCATAATTTCCAAATTGTTAATAGCTTGAATGTAATTCAAATTAAGGAAATGTTCCATTTTTGAATAAATTGAAAGTTAAAGGTATAGTTTAAAGTTGTAAAAAAAAAATTTCACAATAAAAGCAATGATAACAGTAATTAGTATGCCAAAAATCACGATTAGTGTGGCAGATACCTACTCTAATAAGTTAATCTAAAAGTTTAGTGCACTAATACAAAATTTTTAGTGTACCAATATTCAAAAATACGGTTTTTTTGTCTTGCACTAATAGTTGAACTAAAACATGATATTTTAGTGTACTAATATGATTGGTATGCTAATATGACATTCAAAAATAGACCCC
>NC_042493.1:22760142-22761799 GCF_005508785.2 Acyrthosiphon pisum
GCATGTTTTTGCATGTTTTGCGTGTAAAGGCATATTTGCGCATATTAGTCGATTTTTTACAGTCGTTAGTGCATATTATTTCATAAAAATATTTTTTAGACAAATATTTGAAATGTTTCTTGTTTCTTATTTACTTTCCTGTTTACAAAATTATAGTGTTTTGATTTACTTTTATTCAGTGAGCGTATGACTACCTAATGTCCTAGTATCTACATACTTATTTAGATTTTATGCGTTTTACGAAATATCGCGGAAACAGTGTAATCGCTACCACTACCATCCTCCACCGTATAAAGTGGCAGCTTCTCACCAACCAGCATTTATAATTTTGTACATTGCTACACTCTACAGTATAGTTTTCTTACACTCGCCGATGAGTTTACTCGTATGAGTTGTAAGCGTTTATTTCCTGTTATAGTATTTTCATGTGAGGTATAGGTAGGTTACTACTGTACACATTATTCATATTTTATTTTAACAATGCCGAAAGAAAAACAAACAGTTGCGGGCCGTTTGCAAAATTTTGTGGAGGAATTTGAATTTTTTAAATTTATGGATTAATTCTTATTATTTTAAAACTTTTTCATGTTTTTTTACATTATTCATATTTTGAGTGCATAATTTAAAAATGTTAGAGCATATAAATGCATATTTTCGAACTTTTCAGTGCATATTTTAATGCATATTTTGACAATTTTTAGTGCATGAATGCATGCTTATTTATGCATTTTTTAGTGCATGAAGTAACGAGCCCTGTTGATGACAATATTTTATTACAAAATACTAATATTGAAATATGAGTAACTCGAATGAAGTAAAGAAGAGGGCGAGGAACGTCAATTTCTGTAGCAGGGAGGAGGAACTGCTTGTTGAATTAGTTACCGCCAACAAACATGTTCTGGAAAATAAGAAACAGATGCTGTCATGTGGAAAGAAAAAGAAGATTGCTGGAAGAAACTGACCTTGGAATTCAATAGCCTAGCGCTATTAGTTCCACGCACTGTAGCGCAACTGCAGTTTAAGTACAAGAATATAAAAAAACTTGTGCGGAAAAATAGTGCTTCGATAAGGTAAGTGTGATCAATATTTCAGTTCTGACGATTCATATCTCCTCCATTATTGATAATTTTATTTTGTTTAATTCAAGACTGGAACGACTAAAGACGGGCGGTGGGAATAACGAATCAATAGCTCTGAATGATATTGAACAAAAAGTAAAGGACATGATGCAACTGTCTGTTGAAGGCATGCCTTCAACTTTTGATTGTGACGGTGAAATTGATGCCATGCCTCCTTCAGGTTATAATTATGAAGTAGATGGTAAGATCATATTAATCATGTCCTGTATTTTCCTTCAGCCTCAAATGATTTTTCAGACGATTTTGCAATGATTGACAATAACGATAGTGATTCGTGGATTGTGACTGGTAAGATCAGATTACATTTAAGGGCCAGCATTACTATCTCCGGTTAAATGTAACGGACTCCAAATCCATCAAATTCTGTCTGTAATATAATCTGCTATTAGTTGGTTAAGTGGAATCGACTATTGTAATACTGGCCCTAATAGTAAGAATTTTTTTTAAATAAAATGTAAATATTTTTTTTTTCAGTTATGCCCGATGAATTTGTAACTGTCAAGTCAAAGATCACTACT
>NC_042493.1:22761899-22762663 GCF_005508785.2 Acyrthosiphon pisum
AAATTAAAAATATAATGGATAAAAACAATACAGGTATTAATTGGGTATTTTTAATTTTAATCCTAATCATTGTTACACATATTGTCAAAACAATTAAATTAATTTTTTTGTTTGGTTAAAGAGTTTGATCTGTTTTCATCTCAACCAACATCTAAAAAAGGAAATAGGAAACAACCAGCAAAAGATATATCAGTTCTATCCTCTTCAAAAAAAAATTACGAAGGATTAAACAAGATTGTTGATCAACGTTCAACAATATCAAATACTAAGTTGGATATGGAAAAAGAACTCTATAAACTTAAAATAAAAAAAGCTAAAATTTCTTTAGAATTGACAGAAATAGAAAAAGAAATTATGCAAAAAAAATTAATAACACAAAATTTAGAAGTTCAACACAATGAAATAAAAAATGAAATTTTATTATTAGAACTTAATAATAAAAGAAGTAACTAATTTTTTTTTTAATTTGACAAATATTATTTTTATCATCAATAGTTTTACTACTTGATTGTTATTTTATTTTATAAAATGTTATGTTTATGAAGGAAAATTTTATGTTTATTAATATGCTTTAAAGGTAAAATGTCATGTTACACATATTTTTTTTTTTATTATGAAATACATCTTAATACGACCAAAAACGTACCCTTTCCTTTTCGGCCGATTCACTTTTCGACCAAAAAAAAAAAGTTTAATATAATACACAATGATTTTGTTAAGTTGGTTTCAAATAACTACTTCAAAAAGTAGTGAACCAGCAACCT
>NC_042493.1:22762713-22775623 GCF_005508785.2 Acyrthosiphon pisum
TTAGTATTTTCACAGACGTGTACAGATATGATCAGCGATTATATAAATGTATAATATAATGTTAACTTACCCCTGTCTAATATGATTAAATCATTCAGTGTCGATGGGAATCTTACATACTTACTAAAAATATTAGGCATATTCAATGCATCACATACTTCAGCTATGCATTTACTAACTGAAGGTTGACTCAAAGATGATGCTCGATTTTCCCCAATGTCCTGCTGATATGAGCCACTTGCAAAAAATCTTAAAGCCGTTAAAACCTAAATAGTGTAACACATTTAACATTTTACGTAGGTATCGATTAGGCTATATAATATTATAATATTTGACTTACTTTACGCTCAATACTTATAGCAGATTTTCTAGATGGGGGTTCAAGGTATGGACACAGTTCATCTATTAATATATTGACAAGACCTTTTGTAAGTCTGAATTTTTTGACAAACGCTCTTTCAGTCAATACTACAAAATACGATTTGTTATTCATAGGTAGTAGGTAATAATTATTAAATATTATTTAATATTATGTCACTAGGTAAATTATTAAGTGAATTTTAATTTAACGTACTAGCGAATGGATTCTCAGCCACATGAAACCGAATAGTATCTACATCATCTTGTCTTTCCTCCATAATTTCCAAATTGTTAATAGCTTGAATGTAATTCAAATTAAGGAAATGTTCCATTTTTGAATAAATTGAAAGTTAAAGGTATAGTTTAAAGTTGTAAAAAAAAAATTTCACAATAAAAGCAATGATAACAGTAATTAGTATGCCAAAATCACGATTAGTGTGGCAGATACCTACTCTAATAAGTTAATCTAAAAGTTTAGTGCACTAATACAAAATTTTTAGTGTACCAATATTCAAAAATACGGTTTTTTTGTCTTGCACTAATAGTTGAACTAAAACATGATATTTTAGTGTACTAATATGATTGGTATGCTAATATGACATTCAAAAATAGACCCCCTGGTAGGATACATTACCAATTTAAGGGTTAAACCAAAATTATCTAGCATTCTAGCCAGAGTTAAACTAATTTGACACACAACACTGAGTTATTAAATACATCTTTTTCATTATTTTAATCAACTAACAAAACTGTAAAATCTGCAAAACATACTACGTTACCTATTAAATCCAAATTTAATGATCCATTTATGTAAATAACAAATAATAATGGGCCAAGGACAGTACACCAAAATGTACTTTAGCTTGTTTGACTAAGTATATCACAAATTCTAGTACGATGACACCTAGAATCCAAGTATGATCTAAATATACTAAGAGCTACTAGCGTATTCTATATTTTTAATTAAAATTGAATGATCCACAGTCTAATGCTTTTTTATATCTAAAAAAATTCTAGTTATTTTTATAACTAGAAATGTACCAATATGATCTGTAACTGTAACAAGTGCTGCATAATTCGTTGATTTATTTTTCATAAACCCAAATTGATTTCTTGAAAAAAATTATATAGATATAAATAACGTTAAAGAAATAGGACTGTAATTGTTCTTTTTTCTCACCTTCTTTGTGTAATGGAATTAATTCGGATTTTTTAAAAAGTGTAGCCGTGTAGGATAAACTTTATTTAAATTATTAATTATTGTGGAATGAGCTTCCTCATTTATAACTTTTCACCTTTTTTGAACATCACTTCAAACACTATTGATCTTACTATTAAAATAGTTATTTCTTGCATTTTATATTAGTAATTGCAGCGAATTTCTATATTTGTTGTAGAACAATGCAAAGTTACAATCAAAAGAATGTTTATTTTTGATTGTATGAAGTTTTTCTCTACCTACATCTAATTGATACTAAACCTCTCTTGTGGTCTAGTTTTTAATTTATGATTATTACTTATAAGTTAAATGTGTAAATTAATGTATTACTTTATTAAACATATAATATTAACATTGGTTATAATACATGCTTGAGATTTGAAACCTGGAAAGTGACGAACTTCACATTAAAACGATTGATATAATGTTTAAATTTAAATGTATGGTTTATTAATTACAATAACTTTGTCTTGTAATTTTTAGACAGTTCTACTACTGAATTACCAGAAGACAACACGTCATCTAGTCCAAGTTTGTTAGATTAGTAATTTAATCATTTAACACATAATTAGTATTAAAATAAAATAAAACTAATGTCATTATTTATTTATTATTAAGAGCCTATCTAATTTGTGTCTACAGATACAGATCGATGGCCAAAGATCATGTTCTGGTGCTCATAGATGCATTTGAAAAAATCAAAAATATGTTTTCTTCTACAACTGTTAGGAAAGAAAAGGTATGGCAAGTTATTGCAAAAAATTTAAAAAATACCAGTATAAATAAGACAGCTATCCAATGTGAAAACAAGTGGAAAAACCTAAGAAAATTATACCTCAAAAAACAGAGAAATAAAAAAGCCACTAGTTCTGGTCAATGTGCGTTTTATTTTGAGTTTGAAGAAGAATTTGATCATATTTATGAAGGAGAACCTTCATTTACTCCAGTGGCTTTAGCGGGAAATGTTATTCAAGAAGAATCGGCTACGAATTTTATTATTGATGATAATCAGATTGAGTACACACCTCCATCAAAAAAGATAAAGCCAGACTCATTAAGCAAAATGTATTTGTTTATGGACAAAAAAAAAGAAGAAAGCCGTGAAAAAAGACATAGAGAATCAATGGAGCTGCAAACAAAATCATTGAAGCTTCAACAGGATGCTGTAAATGCATATACAAATACAATGGATCAGTTCCTAACCATTTACAAAAATAATTCTACCAAATAATATATTTAAAGTTATGTTTGTTATAAATGTTCCTACTATTACAGACTATAGTATACAATTGTTAGTCATGTTCCTAATCATTCCTACTAATACACAAGACAGTGTAAAAAAATAGTATAAAACTATTAAAAATATATTCAACGTTTATTAAGTTTTTGTTAATTTTATAATATAGATTAATATTATAATAAATATGTAACTATTATCATTTTTTTGTTAACACATTTACACATGGTAAGACATGTTTTTTTACTAATGTAACAAGGTATGTTATTAAGTTTTTGTTAATTTTATAAGAAATAACTATTATTATTTTTTTGTTAACACATGGTAGGTACAACGTGTTTTTTTTACTAATGTTACAAGGTATGTAATTACATATATTATTTTAAAATGTTATTGTTAAGTGCGTTTTATTTTGAATTTGATAAAATTTACAAATATGAACCCTCTATCAGTTCAGTGACATTAGCCGGGAATCTTATTGTAGAAGAAATTGCAACAATTTGTGACAATGATGATACCAAAGTCATGCCTAAAGTAAAAAAAAGAAAGACAGACTCCATAAATAATATGGATTTGTTTATTGTTATTGATGGGTAATATTTTATCCATAATTTTCAAAGCTGAAATAACAAATAAAAACAAATAAATAAATATATTAAGTTAAAGAAACCATAATTTGGTCTCTTTTCATACATACAGGGTATTTTCTATGTAAGAAGTTAATTGCTCAGCAGTAATATTATCATCATCAATATTAGGTTGTTGTTCGGAAATCAAATTATTCATCCATTGATTATCATCAAACTGCAAACAAATATTATGCAGGACACAACAAGCAATTATAGTTTGTGGAATCAGTTCTATTTTTTTCATATCTAAATACTTTAAGCGTCTAAAACGGCCTATATCATTGAAAATGTAAGAGTTTATTATAATGTTATTTTTAATTTTTAATTTATAATGAATAAAAAATAGTGAAATACCTTTTAAAAGTGCAAAGCATCTTTCAATGGACTGCCTAGAACGTGACAATGAAACATTAAAAAACTTTTCTTGTTCAGAAAGGGTACGTCTATCAATATGTGGTGGAATGCACCATTCGAGTATTGGATATGCCTTATCTGCGGCAATGAAATATTGACTTGGAACATATCTAATTAAAATAACATTATTTATATAATATATTATGTAGGTACAGTTATGTACATTTAATTAATGAGTAAATGATTAATGTAATTAATATATTCACCTATTTTTGTTTTGCAAGATTCGTTCATAAATTAAAGAGTTAGTGAATATTCTTCTATCACCTAACAGATCCAGGATAACCAGCAAATGCATCAATAAATCTCAATTTATCATCACATACACCTTGTAATGTTATTGCATGAAAACATTTTCTAGTAAGATAGGAATTTGCTGATTTCTTAGGTGTAGGTATTAGAATATACGATCCATCAATAACACATATTATATTATTTAATCCGGTCTTTGACATCTTACCAAAATTAAGTTGAATTTGATTAATTTGTTCAATTTCGGGCCAATTAATAATTGTAGGGGATAATCTATGTAAAACAGTAGTTACACGGACAAAACTATCATGCAGAGAACTTTTACCAACATCAAATCTGTTAGAAACTGATCTAAAAATTAAATACAAATTTTATTTTATTAATGACTTAAAAATATGGAGGATATTGTCATTATATCAAAAAATAAATAGATAATTATACAGGAGTAAATAATACTATGACATCTTTTAATAGGATAAACTGTCTAATTGTATTAAGTATTTAATTCTTTACACAAACCGAAAACTATCTGGTGTAGCCAATAACCAAATAACTGACAATAGTTGTAACCTCTCATCTGAACCTTTGCGTCCTCCTTCACAAGTTTTCTTTAGAAGGGGAGCACAAATTTGTAAACATCTTTCAAATGAGGTTGGTGACAACCTAAAGTGCTGTTGAAATTGTTTATGTCTGAAATTTGATATTGTCTAAGAGATAAAATCTTGCACTCTAAAAGGTTTTACTCTATTGCCCCGTAAACGATTAATAAATTCATAATCGAATTCATCATCTGAACTATCAATGTCAATCTATAAACAAATTGTAAAATAAACTACTAATTAACCAAATTGTATTGCAAATGTATGTTATTATAAACGTTTATCTTACAAGAACAAATTTTCTTTTTAATTCATTGTTCAATGCTTTCCCCATTGAATCTATCATCATAAACAGTTCTGTACTCTCGTGACTCATCTTGCAATACCTAATTGAATGTTATTAATTAGTAATTAGTAATTAATTAGTTTAGTATAATTAATGTTTCCGACTACAAAGTGTATACCTATTTAAATTTAAATTGATTTTCTTATTTTTAAATATTTTATAAATTGATATGATATAGCTTATCATTTATCAGTACGTAAAGATTGATAACAATATATCGTTCGGTTATTCGGAGTAAAATGGTTTAGAATACAGCTGATAAACTCTACTCTACTCTAACTCTACTCTAACTAAACGTACTCTACTTTAACTATTCATATTCGAACGCACCCCATTTGGAATCATATTTACCACACTTCAGTTTATTTTTAATTTATAATAGTTTGTTGAATGTTCTTGAAGAAAACTTAATCAACTGATTATTGTGAATAATAATTCAGATTACGCGCGTTTTTATGTTATCATTTATATTTGTTCATTATTGTTTATTTTTTCACGGCTGATTAAAATATAATCAATTTTGCCGTGATTATTTAAACATCGTTTTGAAGTCAATATTAGAACACTATACTTTGACTTAAAAAGTTTAAAGTTAGTAAAATCTAAAACGGTATTGTCTACAGATTAAGATTTAAGAATATGTATAACTTTAAATTAAAAAAGACATCACCATACATCACTATTAGTGATTCACTAACTAAATATTTCAATTAAAAAAGTTTTTTTTGTACAATATGCAAATTTGTTAACATTTTTTTAAATGCAATGTTGATGTCATTCATGCATACATTTCATATTATTTATGTTTGTTAAATAATAAATTGGAAATTTCTAATAGTAATTCATGTATAAAATTGGTTTCTTGAATATCAGAGTCGATGGGAAATGATTTCCCTGTGCCCACACAGTCTTGTGTGAGCGGAATGGACAGGAAATAATTTCCCATAACTTCCCACACCCAATTCAACCCCTGCAAATAAAAGAATATGTGTTTTTATTTTTTTCCTCTGCCTATAGTTATGTTCTCCTGAAAATGCCATCTATTTTGTTTACATTTTAACTAATGCCCTATAAAGGGTTAATAAATGATCGGCACCGACACCTTTAAAGATATAAATTGATTGCATAAGAAGTCTGAACATTTAAGTAGTACGAAAAATAGAATATATTGTGAAAAATGTAATAGATATTGTTATAATCAAGGATGTTTAGATCATCATACATATGTATGTCAATACGTAAACAAATGTATTGAATGTACCTACCTAATTAAATATGTAAAACAAATGATGATCATAAATGTGGGTATAGTGTATGTAGAAATTGTCAACTAAAAGTGAAAATAATTTAACATCAATGTTATATGTTAAATGAATACAAAAATATGGTAAATGTATTGATCGTGATGATGTTATAAATGTTATAATTTATAAAGGTACCTAATAAAATAAACCTATAACATTGATATAAGGTATAAATAATTAATATTTAAATAAAGAATACAGGTTAACAGAAATACAACTGATAGAAAAATTTAAAATGACATTCACAATCTCTGCTGTTGAGGCAATTTATAGAGTAGCAATAACATTTAAAACAACTCGGGAGAGTTTACACATTTCTTTCAGGTGAACAAGGATTGATCCGGGAGAGCTTACCACCGCCCCTCCACTCAGTACTTTTCCCAGAACTTTTAATTTTAAAGAGTTGAAAAAAGGTTACTTTCCACATTTTTTAAATGCAGTAGAAAGATTTATAGCTAATAAAGATTATATAGGTGATTATGTAGGTGATTATATAGGTTATATAGGTATCTGATAAAGAATATTATGGACATAAGAAAATAAAAACAAAGAATAAACAAGAATTTGGAAAATGGGACGATACTAAAATTAAGGAAATTATATTTTAAAAAATAAAGAAGAATTAAAGTCTTACTGTGTAATTTAGATGTATATATATTAGAAAGAAGTTGTTTAGATTTCAGAAAACAGTTTTTAGAAATAGCTAATATTGATTCTTTTCAATATACAACTATTGGGGAAACATGATTACCACTGGGCGCGCTGTAGTCGTTTCAAAATGACTGATTCATTCGGGTATCAGATTAATATCATTTATCATGATTATGAAAATCATGATATAAACAACATGGTATGATCGTAACTTTTTGACGGTCAGATCCTTCGGTAAGCACGTGACGTAGCATAGTGTATAGTAATAATAATTTAATGATAATATGATAACACGGGTAAGCAAGTGACGTATTGCGCGAGCTTGGACCAATTCTGGACTTTTGCGATCATACCATGTTGTTTATCATGATTATGAAAATAATATTTGGAATTTTAATGTTTATTGTTATAAATACGAGATTATAATCTATGATTTCCTACTTTTCTTTCTACCCATGTCCTATATTACTAGTCTTATTATTATGTATTTGTCTTATGTTAATTATTATATATTAAATATTATTAACATAGGTAGGTACCTAATAAGTAATTTTATATACTAATAGGTATCAATACCATTCTTATATGAAATGGCATTACTTTTGAGTGATTTTAAGATTTTTTCTTATGCTAAATGCTCGATCAACTCAAAAAATGCAGTTGAGGGTGAACAAGTTTTAAATTTGAAACAAATAAATTGTGCTTAGTGGAAAATTAGTAAAGGTAAGTTTTTAATAAATTGTATTGAAATTGGGTTCATATTTTTTATTGAATGTCATTAGAATACATAAATAACGCTTAGGCATGAGATGAATGATGATTTATGACACTAGTTTATTAATTTAAACAGCTTTAATGTAAATATATTATATATTATATCAATATATGTAATATGTATATGTCTGTTAAGTATATAATTTTTATATAAAGTACTTAGTATTTATTTTTCAATTAATTAATTTTATATTTTACTAGGAACAAATAATCACTATAAAAGCACTAATTATTCAAATATCTCATATTCGAGAAATGCCACACGAAGTGAGTGGTAATTTTAAATTAGGTGATAAATTAGAAATAATTCAAGTAACACTTGTGCAGCTGGGGCATCAGAATGTTGTAAACATGTTGTAGCAATACTTTTATATTTAAACAGGTAAATTAATTTTATAATTTTTTTAAATAAATAATTATTAGTCTTGAATGATTTTTTTTAGAACTTCAATATCTAATATTGATACATTATCATCGACCGATGTTAGATGTGGTCATGTTTAAAGGCCGGGCCACACTATCCGTTTTCACCGGTCTGTTGAGACCGTTGGTAAACGGATGCATTTGCACCGGACTGTGTGTCGGTGGCCAGACCATCCGTTTTTATTGACACAATGTTTTCCCGCCAAATTTCAAAACATTATTCCCATTTCCCACCAAAATTATGTTACTAATAGTGTTGTACAACATTTCACACAACATGTTTTGTGCTGTGCACGTGTAGGTATTTCATGGTTTTGTTTTTATTTCTATTAACGTACGTTTGTTTCAAAAAGTTTAGTTGATTTAAACCTAGTTTAAACATAAATTAGCATGAATAAACAAAAGAAAATTAAAATTATTTGCTTATTGGAAGCACAAGGTTTTTTAAACGAAGATAAGTCTCCAATAAACAGACGATATTGGGTGCATCCATTAAATCTACAACGTGAAACACAATTTCAAAATTTTTATTCGAACATACGGCAATACCCTGAAAAGTTTTTCGAGTATTTTCGCATGAGTATAAAAACTTTTGACGAATTATTGGGACGAATTCGTGAAAGTATTAAAAAGAAAATGACTGTACTCAGAATGCCTATCAGTGTAGAAGAAAGGTTGTCAGTTACTTTGAGGTAAGTACCTACCTACTTACACAGAGTTTACCTATTTATAAGAGCATTCAATTTATATAGGTACTTAATATAGTATACACTAATGTATTATAATCAGTGTCTATTTTTTTGTGCACTACGACACACTTTGCCACCTAAGATTTTTTATATATAAGGCAAGGTTCCGTATTCAACCGTACTGCGGATGTAAGAAGATGTTATTTTTCAAATTGAGTTTTTGAAAATAAAGAATGTTTAATTGTGTTCATTGTTGGGTCTAATGTATAATGAATTAAAAACATACAATTTTTGCTATAACGGTGTAAGCATTTTCAATATTCATATAAAATACTAAAAAGAATAACAATAAGGTAGTAAGGTACCAAGGAAAATATTATAAATGTTTTAGTTGTGGCATATACTCATAGTGATGGTGTAGGTATTTAAACACTACCTATAGTGTTTGTGAGAGCTGATTTATTTTTAATAAATTAATTAACTTCTTCTGATCATAATTATAAGTAAGCAAAGTACCTATCATGGATAGACAGATACCTAGTAATAAAAAGTAAAAAGAAAAATAGACTATAATAATATAAAACTACCTATAATGAATTTATTATATATTTATATATTCAGTCAACAAATATATTTTCATCTTTCATATTATTCAATAATAAAAGCAATTGATTTTTTGATATTTTACTATGATGTAAAGATAGTAACCTTTTGTTAATATATTATATTAAGTATTAAAATTACAACTGTAAAGTGTATTACATGTAATAAACATAAAATAGCCTGTAAGCATATATAAGATATAATATAATAAAATACTATTTGCTTTTAACCCTATAACTATAATCATTAGTTATCAAATTCAAATACTATTGTTCACTCCGGAAAATCTGAAAAAACCACTATTATTTTTTATTCTAAAACACAAAAAATGTGTACATAATATATCTCAGCATATTCATGTTTCAAAGTTATTGAATTTTGTTTCTTTTTGCATAGTTTGTGTCCTTTATATTATATGAAAACAATCATTACCTATGATAATTCCATTGGTTGCTTTTCAAAATATTCTGCTTGTGTCTATAGTTTTATTAAGTATTTAAAAATAAAACAAAAAAACAACTAGTTTATTAGGTCTATTTTTAAAAAATTGTAACATTTGCATTTGAAAATCTATTTTCTGGTCTTCATTTAATTTTTTATACCTCGGTGAAAAAGACAACAGCATCATATTATCAGGATCTTGCAAAATATTAAGCTCAGGTTCTTTTAACGAATCTAATGACTGTGATTGAAATGCATTTGTTTGAGGTACATTTCTTTTTGATTGCCGAGCTGCTATGAAGGGTGATTGTCGTTTTTGGCTTATGGGTTCTGTTTGAGATTCTAATGGTTCTGAATTAAAATCATTAACATGATCACTACTAATGTTTTGATTTAAATCACTATCATTTTCAGCAATTGAATCATACTCCAAGTCCTTGGGTGTATAAATATTTTAAAATATATCAACATTTCCACTTGTCCTAATTAGGAATTATATAACAAAAAAAATACAAAAAAAATCAATGCTGATATATATGATTAGAAAATTACTAGTACAATTTTATATTTAAATTAAATAACCTTCTTTTTACGAGAGACTGTTGCAAAAAAGATAACAAATCAGCATATATGTATTTTTTTCTTGATTTTGCTGAATCGCCACTTTTTCCTTGGTTTAAATACCGCATGTAGTTATCTCTGATATGACGCCAAGCATTTTTCATAGCTTTCTCTAGAAATATTAATTGCATTAATTGTTTAATATAATATTATTGTAATTATATTGTCTTTTAAACGCTAACATCAAACTTAAGAAATGGATATTTTTGAACTTCTGCTAGTAATTATAGTAATTTTATCTTGTTTTCATTTTTTTTTTTTTATAGGTATTTATCAACTGGCTTATCTTTTAAGGCACTTACATTTGACTTTAACTTAGGTAAAAGTACAATCAACTGTATAGTTTTTGAAACCTGTCGAGTCATATGAATGATTTTACAACCAACAGAAATGCCTCAGCCAACAAATGAAAAGTGGATTGAAATTTCAAAACAATATTACCTCAAAACTAATTTTTCATACTGTTTAGGAGCCTATTGATGGCAAACACATCAGGTGTAAAAATCCCAATAACTCTGGCTCAAACTTTTACAATTACAAGACATTTTTTTCTATCATATTAATGGCAGTAGTAGATTCAAATTTATGCTTTACCGCAATAGATGTTGGAGCTTATGGAAAAGAAGGGGATTCAAGTGTCTTCAAAAATTGTCCAATTGGAAAGAAACTCTATTCAAACCAACTTAATTTGCACTTCACATCAATCTTCTTAGACCATACCCAGGACGTGATTTAACATTAACGAGAAAAGTATTTAATTATCGCCTATCACGAGCCAGGCATATGGTCGAATGTGCTTTTAGAGTTTTAGCCAACAAATGGCGTATTTTACATACTCCAATACAGGTTGAACCAGATTTCACTGATATAATAGTCAAGTCATGTTGCATGTTGCACAACTTTGTAAGAGTAAGAGATGGGTATAACAATGAGGATGCAGAAACCCACTCTTTGGATGACGTTGAAGCACATGCTGCAGGTTCTCGATCACAAGGAATTGGAGTAAGAGATTACTTTGCTAATTATTTTATGGGACCTGGAGCTGTACCATTTCAGTATGCTAACATGTAACTTTTTAAAAATCATTGATTTTTACATTTTTAAATTAAAAAAAAAGTAGGTAATGATAAAAATTGTATAGATAGTTAAACTGTAATAATAATTTTAAAACCTTTAATTATTTAAATATGTATATTTTGAATATGTGAAGGTATATTGTGTATAAGTATATGTCGTTGTCATATTTTGACTTAATTTGTTTGATTTAATATAAATTATAAAATAAGGAGGTAGGTAGGTACCAACTTATTCTGTATGTTAACAATTTTCTTTGTTATGCTAAATTAAGTAAAATATTGTATTATTACTATCTAGGCGTAATACTTATTAGGTGTTTTTTAATGACAACTAATCTAACCTAGAGTATATTATGTAAAATAAGAATGATAATTATGTTTATGCAAACAAGAACTAAGATATTACATGTATCCATTTTTTTATACAACATAAATATGCATTTTTGAAATATTAAACTGTTTATAAAAATTATTGACTTAGTTGGTACTGCAAATAACAATGTTTAGTCACCTTACACCTGTAATATCTCTCTTTGTGTAATAGTATCTTTAGCAATATAGGCAATAAGAATAAATATATGCAAAAAGCTCATGTTGTGGACAATAGAAATTGGAAGGGCCGGGAGCGTTACAACAATAGAACGCGCGCCCGATCACCTTTGCGTAATTGCCTGCGCTTATAATTGTTGGATGAGTGTCACACCGACTTGTTTTTTGTGTGTATTTATGTAATAGTACTCAACAGGAATTGGACAGGTTCGCCGAGCAAGACCTGTTAGTACTAGTGTGCAGGTGGTGTGTGTAGATGTGTATATGTGTGGGTGCAATTAAGCTAATAATAAAAAATAACAATACTGTTTCTTATAGTAAGGAAGTGTTGTGTATTACTGGTTGCAAAATGACAGTTTGTAGATATATATATGCATAGGAACATAATGATATAAAATATAATAACAATATAATATGGCCCTCTTGGCTCAATAGAGTAAAAATAATATAATAAGGTTTCAATAATACACAATATAATTTATGGTCCCTTTGACCCAACAGGTAAAAAATAATAATATAATACTTGGTCGTATGATAGTATGATACCACTGACCAATAGGTATATACGTATAGTAATAAGTACTAATAACTAATAAATAAAACGGTCCTTAAGACCAAAACAGAACAGTATGATACAATAATAATATATAAAACACTCACGGTTTGTCGGTGCTCTGCTGGCCAGCCGCTACCTAAGCTATATAATAATAACAAATAATAATT
>NC_042493.1:22775956-22780231 GCF_005508785.2 Acyrthosiphon pisum
CAGCGATAGCGCATGTATATAATAATAATTAGACGCGTGACGGTCGTACGCCTTTGGGTCAGCGAACAGTACTGCTTAATTATTTGTGGTGGCCGTGTAATCTGTACATAGAGCGGTGAGCCATCGGCGACCGGTTTTACATATTACATAATAATTCACAAAGACATATTTATAACAAAAAATTAAACAATATAAATAATAATCAACTGGTAGGGATGCGCGTATATGTGTGTGTGTGTGTGATTACGGCGAGATATAATAATTGTGTTGTTGCATTTTGGGCGGCAACATTTCTCCCCCCGTGAAAATGGTAATTTTCAGGAATCTTCAAACTCTTTCTCGACTGGCAGCAGACATAATTTGAGGACTGGCCTTTTCGTCTCTGTACCATTAGCAGTTCGTATGGTGACCACTCGGATATGACCGTCCCTTCCTGGGTGTAGACATGTTATGCGTGCCATCTTCCACTTGCATGGAGCCATGTTGTCTTCCCTTACAATTACGACATCGCCGACTGCTAATGGCTTGGTTGCCGTAGTCCATTTTCCTCTGACCTGCAGCTGAGGCAAGTATTCCGAGGTCCATCTTGTCCAAAAAGACTGCATGAGTGCTTGTACTAACTTCCACCTTCGAAGCCCACTTATTTGCTGAGATGTTAAATCTGGTTCCGGAGGCAACGTGATTGGACCCCCTATTAGGAAGTGAGCAGGGGTGAGCGGTTCTAAATCGTCTGGGCAGCTACTCAATGGTGTAAGAGGGCGAGAGTTTAGACACGCTTCAATTTGACAGAGTAGAGTCTGCAGTTCGCTGAGTGTCAAATGTGCATCCTTGACAATTCTTGTTAAATGATGCTTCGCACTTTTAACGCAGCTTTCCCAAATTCCTCCGAAATGTGGGGTGGAAGGCGGGTTAAAATGCCAATTGATGTCTTCGGCAGCCGACAGTGATTCTATGCCCTTTGTAAATGTTGTTAGTTCTCGTCTAGCTCCAACGAAATTGGTACCGTTATCACTCCAGATTTTATCAGGTTTTCCTCTCCTGGAACAGAATCTTCGAAGTGAGGCAATAAACGCACTGGATGTTAAATCCTCAACTGCTTCTATATGCGCTGCCTTGGTAGAAAAGCAGACAAATATTGCTATCCAAGCTTTCTTGCCAGGTCTCCCGCGGATTCCGCTTCGTATTGTCAATGGGCCAGCGAAATCAACGCCTGTATTTGTAAAAGGACGTGTACAAGTAACTCTTTGTTTTGGCAATGGTGCCATCAATGGATGTTGGAACCTTGGTTTTGCTCGGACACAGTCAACACAACGCTTGACTACCGATCTTGCTGTGAGCCTTCCCCGCACAGGCCAATATTGACGTCTTACGTCTGCTAAAAGAGCTAATGGACCACAATGCAGTAAGCTGCGATGACGTTCTGTAAAAATTAGACGAGTTACTCTATGGTCAGCAGGAAGAATAATTGGTGTTCTTTGCTCTTCTGTTATCATGGCATACTCTAACCGGCCTCCGACGACTAATAACTTGTTCTTTAAAAAGGGATTCAAGGACTTCAACTTACTGCGGTGAGACACATTTTTATGTTGTTGTAATGCTGCTATTTCCTTACCAAATGCTTCTTCTTGCGCTGTCTGGAGTAAAGCTCTTTGAGCGGCTCTGAGGTTTTGAACAGTGAGATACTTAGCCGTTGGCCTTTCTCTTTTTGACCCAACATATTCAATAAATTTTAAAATCCATCCAACTGCACGTACAAGTCTGGGCCAGCTAGAATAACTGTTGACCAAGTCTTTGATCGGGCTCGTTGCTAGCAGCGCCAAACGGAACGGTCGTTGTTCAGGAAGTTCAGCTTTTAGTATTGGTTGTATGGGTGTGGTATCCCAACAATCGGTTGATTGAGATAACCAAAAAGGGCCATGCCACCAGATCGTTGATGTGCTTAGCTCTTGAGCTCTTATTCCACGGGAGATTATGTCAGCAGGGTTTTCATTTGTCTTTACATGTCGCCATTGAGAAGGACTGGAGACCTCTATTATTTGTGTGACTCTATTCGATACATATGTTTTTAACCGACTAGAGTCGCTATTCAACCAGGATAATACAACCATGGAATCAGTCCAGAGTTGAAATTCTAGCGGGTTTATTTTCCATGCATCAGAGATCTTGACAACCAATTGTACTAGCAAATGTGCTCCATTTAGCTCTAAGCGCGGGATAGTTATACCTTTGAGTGGAGCTACTCGAGTTTTCGAACACAACAATTGTGAATGCCAAATCCCATCATGTCCTAACGATCGGACATAAATACAAGCCCCATAAGCCTCTAACGATGCATCACAGAAACCATGCATTTCAATTTTTTGACTTATGCTAAATATACCTTTTCGTGGTATTGACAAGTTCTTGAGAATTTGTAAATCTTCGTAGTTTGAACACCATTTTCTTTGAAGGTCCTCTTGTAATGGAGTATCCCAATCAATTTTCAATTGCCATAGTTGCTTGAGGAATATTTTTCCCTTGACGAGTACCGGTGTCAGAAAACCTAACGGGTCAAAAATTCTATTTAATTGTGATAACAATGTTCTTTTAGTGAGTTTGCAGTTTTCTGGCACATCTGTTATTTGGAAGTGGAATTCATCAGCGATTGGCTTCCAACACAGTCCCAAGGATTTGACAGTGTCATCGTCATTTATATTTAAAGTGAAGAGTGGGTCTTGCTCTTCCTTGCTTATACACTGTAGCACAGCAACAAATGGTTTGAACATTATACACAAAAAACGTTTTAACTCTAGTACTATACTATTCTCTAGTATAGTACTTATAGTAGAATTTATGCCATGCGAGATATAATCTATACACTTATTATAATGAAATATTTATTTTTATTTAGAGTGTAGAACAAATTTGTTCAACAAATACATTACTTATAAGTCAAATTATTTATTAATGTATAAAACACTTAAACATTAATAGTCATTTTCAAGTATTTTAAAATAATAACTCTAAAGAAAAAAGAAAACCAGAAAGTTCAAAATGTATAAAATGTATAAAATGTATAAAATATAATAATTATATTATTTATGTTTAGGGTACGGAGCACAACGGTAATGTTTAACAGTCCGAATTGTGAACCCACTTTCTCTTTTTTATAGTTGTGATTATATTGTATAGAAATGACTAGTCTTTTAATTTTCATCATTGTGTTGTTTTTATTTTTAGAGAATTTGCAATTGTAACGTCAAAATGAAAAACTATAATCATGTAACAACATTAACAACATTAGAAAACAATTCTTCACTCTAGAAAATTAGAATTGGTGCAGACTGAATTTTCACAAATTATTACATTAAATAATAAATAATACAAATATTTACAATCGGTTAGATATGGTAAAATTATACTAAAAAGTCACCATTTGAAATGAAGGGAAGACAATCATTATTTTAAAATCGTCTAATAATTATATCAAGATCTGCTATTATTAGAATCATTGTTGATGAACTTATCTTATTATCTATAAAGTAATATTACAATTCACATGACACATACCTACTTGCATATATGATAGTTATAATTTATAACACAATATAAACTCATTTCGATAAAGTAATTAGTGATAAGTGATAACAATGAATATCAACACTCAGTAATATAATAATATATCTGCTATATTATACACGCGATATACCAATACGACACTATGACGTATATGAAAACATATATTATGTATAAATAAGTTTAGCGATTCACATTGTTTCTATGGTTAAATAAAACTATTATAAAATAAGCACAACAGGCGTACACTGCAAAATAGTATTAAAAAATACTCTATTTTCAGGTATTTATTTTTGTTAACCAAACATGATTTTTTTTCTTAATCATTTATAACTAAAATAAAATTTCTATAAGTAAGTAATTTTTATCGCTCTTTCAATACTTTATTAATTATTACCCGAAAGGTAAATTTATTTTTCTGTTTCCTAGAATAATAAAGAATTTAAGATGGCTGATGGTGAAAAGTTAAGACGTAAGATGATTTTTCCATATACATTCACATCTAAGGTTGTACAGTTTCCGTTCAAACTACACTTCAAGAAACATTGGATGTTCCCATGGTTCATTGGAGCAACTGTAATTGTTTCACCCATATTTTATCTTCTTCAGAAAGCTGCCAACTCTGAAGCTAATGTTAAGTTATGGGCCGAGAAAAGGAGGAAAGAAGAGGAACATTACAAACATAAGTGGGGTTAGACAAGATTGTCTAACCCTTAATCA
>NC_042493.1:22780281-22786599 GCF_005508785.2 Acyrthosiphon pisum
CATTTTGGGCGGCAACATTCTCCCCCCCGTGAAAATGGTAATTTTCAGGAATCTTCAAACTCTTTCTCGACTGGCAGCAGACATAATTTGAGGACTGGCCTTTTCGTCTCTGTACCATTAGCAGTTCGTATGGTGACCACTCGGATATGACCGTCCCTTCCTGGGTGTAGACATGTTATGCGTGCCATCTTCCACTTGCATGGAGCCATGTTGTCTTCCCTTACAATTACGACATCGCCGACTGCTAATGGCTTGGTTGCCGTAGTCCATTTTCCTCTGACCTGCAGCTGAGGCAAGTATTCCGAGGTCCATCTTGTCCAAAAAGACTGCATGAGTGCTTGTACTAACTTCCACCTTCGAAGCCCACTTATTTGCTGAGATGTTAAATCTGGTTCCGGAGGCAACGTGATTGGACCCCCTATTAGGAAGTGAGCAGGGGTGAGCGGTTCTAAATCGTCTGGGCAGCTACTCAATGGTGTAAGAGGGCGAGAGTTTAGACACGCTTCAATTTGACAGAGTAGAGTCTGCAGTTCGCTGAGTGTCAAATGTGCATCCTTGACAATTCTTGTTAAATGATGCTTCGCACTTTTAACGCAGCTTTCCCAAATTCCTCCGAAATGTGGGGTGGAAGGCGGGTTAAAATGCCAATTGATGTCTTCGGCAGCCGACAGTGATTCTATGCCCTTTGTAAATGTTGTTAGTTCTCGTCTAGCTCCAACGAAATTGGTACCGTTATCACTCCAGATTTTATCAGGTTTTCCTCTCCTGGAACAGAATCTTCGAAGTGAGGCAATAAACGCACTGGATGTTAAATCCTCAACTGTTTCTATATGCGCAGACAAATATTGCTATCCAAGCTTTCTTGCCAGGTCTCCCGCGGATTCCGCTTCGTATTGTCAATGGGCCAGCGAAATCAACGCCTGTATTTGTAAAAGGACGTGTACAAGTAACTCTTTGTTTTGGCAATGGTGCCATCAATGGATGTTGGAACCTTGGTTTTGCTCGGACACAGTCAACACAACGCTTGACTACCGATCTTGCTGTGAGCCTTCCCCGCACAGGCCAATATTGACGTCTTACGTCTGCTAAAAGAGCTAATGGACCACAATGCAGTAAGCTGCGATGACGTTCTGTAAAAATTAGACGAGTTACTCTATGGTCAGCAGGAAGAATAATTGGTGTTCTTTGCTCTTCTGTTATCATGGCATACTCTAACCGGCCTCCGACGACTAATAACTTGTTCTTTAAAAAGGGATTCAAGGACTTCAACTTACTGCGGTGAGACACATTTTTATGTTGTTGTAATGCTGCTATTTCCTTACCAAATGCTTCTTCTTGCGCTGTCTGGAGTAAAGCTCTTTGAGCGGCTCTGAGGTTTTGAACAGTGAGATACTTAGCCGTTGGCCTTTCTCTTTTTGACCCAACATATTCAATAAATTTTAAAATCCATCCAACTGCACGTACAAGTCTGGGCCAGCTAGAATAACTGTTGACCAAGTCTTTGATCGGGCTCGTTGCTAGCAGCGCCAAACGGAACGGTCGTTGTTCAGGAAGTTCAGCTTTTAGTATTGGTTGTATGGGTGTGGTATCCCAACAATCGGTTGATTGAGATAACCAAAAAGGGCCATGCCACCAGATCGTTGATGTGCTTAGCTCTTGAGCTCTTATTCCACGGGAGATTATGTCAGCAGGGTTTTCATTTGTCTTTACATGTCGCCATTGAGAAGGACTGGAGACCTCTATTATTTGTGTGACTCTATTCGATACATATGTTTTTAACCGACTAGAGTCGCTATTCAACCAGGATAATACAACCATGGAATCAGTCCAGAGTTGAAATTCTAGCGGGTTTATTTTCCATGCATCAGAGATCTTGACAACCAACTGTACTAGCAAATGTGCTCCATTTAGCTCTAAGCGCGGGATAGTTATACCTTTGAGTGGAGCTACTCGAGTTTGTGATAACAGACATATTTATAACAAAAAATTAAACAATATAAATAATAATCAACTGGTAGGGATGCGCGTATATGTGTGTGTGTGTGATTACGGCGAGATATAATAATTGTGTTGTTGCATTTTGGGCGGCAACAGAAATAGTATCCGTTTAGTGAAATGTCCTTTATGTGAAGAAGACTTTAAAACGCCTCACAAATATATGTGAACACATTTCCAAGGAACATAATGTACAACGAATAAAAGAAAATACAGCTTTTGACCCTATCCACCGTATTTATATTAATTTTGTACCTTATTAGTTATAATAAGTAATAAGTAATATTATAATAAGTATTATAATACTAGCTGATCCCGTGCACTTTGTTGCCCGTTAATACTGAGGCCACACAGAACGCTACACGCGCTATGTTCGCGATGTTTGCTATATGAATAAAAAATAGTTTTCTATCTTGAAGACGTAAATGGCCACACAGAATAGTGTACGCTACGTTTTGTTCTTAGCTACGTTGCGACGCGTCGCCGAGTGTTTGATTTGTGGCTATATTTTTGAGCGATGTGTCGCGACGTGCAACGTGCTGGTTTCGACATGCATGTTCATTGCTAGTACCGATATAGGAAATTTAATATAGCGTGTCCTGTGATATACGAGCAACGAGCAGTCGATTATAATTATTCACGCAGACGCAGTTATAATTTAGAATTCAAATTGAACCAGCGGTTTTTTGAAAAATACAAAATAAAAATAAATTATATTTTATTAATTTTCGTGAGTACTACGTCATTTTTTTGAAGTGATGTTACTAGAACAGCTAATAGAGGAAGTACGCAGGTATCCTTGTCTCTGGAAGAAAAATCTGGACAAATATCGAAACCAGAACATACGTGACAATGCATGGGTCAACATTTCAAAAGAATTGAAAAAGCCAGGTAGATAATATGTATTTACTATTTTATAATGTATTTATAAAAATGTATGATTAAGTATTCAAATGTAAAATATTAATATAAAATATACTTTAGTACTATAGTAGAATATAATTAATATAATATAGTAATTGAATAGTTTTTAACTATTTTAAGCTGTACGATTCACAATTCTTTGCTGCCATTCAATGCGAGCTTCATTGGAAATAAAATATTCTTTGAATAAATTTCGGACGTTTAAAGCTTCTCTACTTGAATTCGATGAGGTACCAATTCGTATTGGTATAAACACGTTAGTTTCGTTGGTTTGTTCTTCAACAGTCGCTAGATTGGTTTGAGTAGTTAATTGAAGTGTGTAATTATGGAGAACAACAGTAGCTAAAATGACTTTATCTGCGAGTTCAATTCGACATTCTAATGGGCTATGATATACTCTCCAAGTGTTTGCAATGATACCAAAAGTATTTTCCACAGTATTTCTGCTTCTTGAGAGCCTGTAGTTGAAAATACGTTCATCCTCGCTAAGTCGCCGGGCACTTCTGGGATAAGGTCTCATGAGATATTTTTTAAGAGGAAATGCCTCGTCACCAACTATTACATAGGGTAAATTTCTTCCTGCTAAATCTTCATCTGGAGGTATACCACCCATATTTAAGCTTGTTAAACGTTTTCCAATAGTGCTGTTACTATACACACTTGCATCACTAACTCTTCCATATTGCCCAACAACATTTTATTTCCATCTACTAGTGCTAGCAAGACAACCGAGTGATATTTTTTATAGTTGAAAAATTCTGAACCTTTATGAGCCGGTGCCTTAACACGGACATGCTTCCCATCGATTGCAGCAACACAATGAGGGAAGTTCCATTTTTCTTTAAACACTTTTTCTGAAGCTCTCCATATTTCTTCATTAGGATCAGGCATTACGATAGGCTGAAGGTTTTTCCATAGGGCTTCGCAGACTTCTTCGACTATGTTACTTATTGTAGACCTGCCCATGCGATAATTGAAAGCTAATGACCGAAATGAATTTCCAGTGGCTAGAAACCTAAGAATAAAATAAACAAAAAACTAAAATTTATATTTATATTTGGTTTAGTGGATAAACTGAAAGGTAAATGGAAGAAGCTACAGGATTCTCACAGACAAGCTACATTAAGAAGGAAGGAAAAAAGTGGACAGGCTGCTAAGAAAATGAAACCTTGGAAATACGAAGAAGTTATTAAATAAATGCAGAAACTGAGTTCTTGGACCAACCGTCTGCTACTCCAACATCCTCTATCGTCAGTACTGAAACACCTGGTCGTAGCACAGTGGTTAGGTTAGACACACCTTCACCGGTCAGTCAAATAATACCTGCTCCTAGTCACACATTCTTTCACCCATCAACTCAAAATCAAGTACAAGAAAGTACATCGAATGTGATGTATGAAAACGCGAATTTTTGTGGTGACTCGCAACAACAGAGTTACTATTTAATTTAATTGATTAAAGATCGGGCTCAAGTATTAGTGTAATTATTACCATAAACTTAATTACTAATTAATTATTATTATAAGGCTACCTATTAAAAATGAAAAATTAAAAGAATTATTATTTTAAAAAGTGTTAAATGACTTTACCTTAAACAAACGGCTAATCGTTCCTCGGCTGTAATACTTTCCCTGAGATTTAATTCCTTTTTCTCGATGTCCTTTTTAATAATTGATAAAAGTTGATCAAATTGTTTCATACCCATACGAAAATATTCTTTATATTTTAATTCATCTTTTCGTATTTGTTTTAAAAGATGATGAAATTCACCAAACTTTTTACGTTCCATGTTTACTTCATGGACCCATTTCCTTTTTTGTTTATTATTATTATTTAATGAAAATAATAACAAAGCTTCATCATCACTACTATCACTTTCCCAAGGCAACCTACCTGACAACATGTTGAACATGACTGATAACTGTCCAGTGTGACTCGTATAGTGAACATAGCGTACAAAACAAACATAGTATAAATAGCATATATAGCGTAGCGTTCTGTGTGGCCTCAGCATAAATGTATTAACTCTATTATACATACGTTATATTTACTTTAAGTAATAGGTACTTAACTATTTACTAAGAAATATATTACGAAATATTACTACAAAATAAAAAACAACAATGAGTAAGCAGTAAGCTATAATTATTAATCAGTACTTAAGCATGAATAAATAATTAGACGCACAATCGGTCAAGGTTTACCTCGCTTTATTTTTTTGTATGTCCGTCAAGGCAGTCCACCTCGAAATCGTGTCGAATCTCAGCACTGACGCCGTTCTTTTTCACTTGGCACTAAAAACTCGTGATCATTTTCTTGAATAATGATTTCTTTATTTAAAAAAGTAACTTTTTTCATCATTTTTTGAAGAGTTATTCTAGTCGATGAAGTTCTACTGTCAGCATATTCTCTTAATCTTCGCTTATAGTAACTTTCTAAAGCTGTACTTGTCAAATCAATCAAAGCTAAAACGTTATAAGCTTTTACTCGTCCTAAGACATGATCTTTGTAAAGTCTTACAGCCACTTCACAATAATTGTTTGTCACATGTCCCCTAGAAGTACCATCCCTATAACACAAACACCAATCTTCTTTATATGACCAATAATTTTCTAAGTATTTTTTCCACTGAGAAAATTCATCGTTTTCAATTCCTTGTCTATACGCACATTCTGCTTCAACGACACTTTCTGCGTACAATATGTTTTGAAAGGTTTTCATTAAGGGCTTGCGTTTTTCCTTTGGCATTTGGTGATTAGTATCCCACAACCAACGCCAAACTGCTTGCAAGACGTGAAATGTACAAAGTAGAGTTTTACTTTTAGGCCAATTACGAACTGTACGATAACATGGATTAATGCCTCCGTTAGCAAACCGTTCCAATGTGAAATCTTTTTTTAACTCCAATAATTGTTCATGATACCTTTGAGATTCTGCTATACCCATTCCACTATCAAAGTAATCATTAAACATATTTTTTAGATCATCATTAGCTGGAATGAATTGATGCGGACCTTTGAAGTGCCGCGTGGGATGGTGAAGTAGGTAACCAAGTAATAATTGACGCAACAACACAATATAACTAGGTAAATACGTTGATTGATGTTTTATTTTTTTCTACACGAAGTAATTCTCGTTATTACACAGTGAAACACAAAAACGTTATATGTGAAACGGCGGTCGAATTGTTACCGTCGGTCGGTGTGTGTCGTTTTCAGGTGTGTACCGGACGGTGTCGGGAAGACGAGAGAGCGCGCCTTGACAATCCGGTTCGCGCGCCGGCGTCGTCCGTCGTCGATTGGCGGTTTGATTGAGAAGCCGCGGCGCGGCTTCCGCGCAAAGGCTGTTTGAATTCAAACAGATTTTGCGCGGGACCGCGTCATACTCCCCCCCCAAACC
>NC_042493.1:22788944-22811716 GCF_005508785.2 Acyrthosiphon pisum
GGGGGGTTTGGTGGCCCAACGTTTTACGATACACGTGCGGGGTGAGGCCGGGGGTGGTGCTGTGACGACGTCTGGTGACGCGGTATAGGCTGGGGGTGAGGCGGGGGGTTGGTGGCCAACGTTTACGATACACGTGCGGGGTGAGGCGGGGGTGGTGCTGTGACGACGTCTGGTGACGCGGTATAGGCTGGGGGTGAGGCGGGGGGTTGGTGGCCAACGTTTACGATACAGGTGCGGGGTGGGGCGGGGGTGGTGCTGTGACGACGTCTGGTGACGCGGTATAGGCTGGGGGTGAGGCGGGGGGTTGGTGGCCAACGTTTACGATACACGTGCGGGGTGAGGCGGGGGTGGTGCTGTGACGACGTCTGGTGACGCGGTATAGGCTGGGGGTGAGGCGGGGGGTTGGTGGCCAACGTTTACGATACACGTGCGGGGTGAGGCGGGGGTGGTGCTGTATAAGTGGGGGTGAAGGGTGGTCAGATACGTACGCGATCATAGGATTGGGGTGGTGCAGGCTGGGCGGGGGGTGGAGGGGGGTGCAGACTGGTGCTGTATGGGTGAGCGGGTGGTGCGGGGGTGGTGCTGGGGTGGTGCATGCTGGGCGGGGGGTGGAGGGGGTGGTGCAGACTGGTGCTGTATGGGTGGGCGGGTGGTGCGGGGGTGGTGCGGGGGTGGTGCAGACTGGTGCAGTATAGACGGGGGGGTGGTGAAGCGGGGGGTCACCAGAACCGGCCTTTTCTACCTACTGATGCCTCACCGTGGTTGTGGGATCGCCGCTTGTCGCTCTCCGAAATACGGCCGTGCGGTCTTCCCACCCCCGCGTGTAGGCGGCCCACAGTACCGGGTCCCGCTGGAGCTGAGCCGTGGACATTTGGCGTACCCGTGCCGCCGTGGTGGTGTTGATGGTCTCCTCCTGGCTGGCCGCCCTCAGCAGCTGTTGGCTGCGCTCGAGCAGTTCCGCCGCTTGCTGGAGGGTGCTGGATGTCGTGGGAGGCTGTTGTTGCTCCATTCTGAATATGGTGTTGTGCCGACTGAAATTAAGTACCCTAAATACTATTGTGGGTTTATGGTTGGGGGGGGTGTTTGGGGTGCTGTGTGTGTGTTTTATTTGTGCCGGTGCTGCGCGCTTGAAACACGACACATGAATTTCGCGCGGCGGTTGTTGGTCGGTTAAAAATACTCCCTTACCTACTTGCCGCGCAAGCTGCACAGGTCCCCACCATTTCGGCGCGAACCCGGCGTGAAATTTTTTGTGCGCTTTGGACAGGTGGTGCGCTTTGTAGTACACCATATCGCCTGTCCTATACTTAGTGTACGTCTGGGCACCTATTTCAGGTGTTGTTTCCAGTACGTCCTTTTCGCGCTGTGCCCTAATTAGCTACACTATTTGAACAAAACTTATACTTATATAGGTTATATAATCTTAGATCGACGAATGGAAAAACGAATGGAAATCATCTAACACTAGATTAAATGAAATTAAAAATCGTATTCTCCCTTGGCCAAACCACACCCTCACAAGGAAAGAAGAAGTAGCCATCAATTGGCTCATAATAGGCCATACCAGATTAACTCATGCTTTCCTAATGTAGAAAGAAGACCCACCTGATTGCAGAAAGTACGAACACAACGTCAAAAATATAATTTAACTCACCATCTTGTTGAAAACCTTAACATCAATATAACTAATGTTCTAAAATTCCTCAGGGGTACAGAACTTCATCAAAAAATTTAAAAAAAAAATGTGTAGAATAATATTTTCTTTAAATATATTATATACTCTACTGTTAAATCTATATTCATTTGTACTACTTTTATTATTACGTTTAAGTTTATATTTAGTGTAACAATACCTCTCTTTAATATAAATAATATGTAATTTCTTGTAGCCAATGGCCCCAGTCGCCGAGGTATTTGATATCAATAAAAAAAAAGATCATAATTTTATTACGTTATGATACGTCGTATATCATATTTGTGATATAGTATAAGTACTAAGTAGGTAATAACTTATAACAATATTTTCTACGGTACCTATCTGGAAATTAATAATTAAAAATTCATATAATTCTAGGCGATGCAAATCTGGAACGTAAAAATATGGACAGCATTGTTTTGGAATTTAATATTTAAAAATTCATAAAATTATAAACTGGTCAATAATGCAAACTTTGAAATTTTTAATTTTTAAATCCGTATGTTAAAACCTAACCTAACCAGTATAACCTACCTAACCTCGACAGTGAAAAAACCTGCAGACCAATTTTTTTTTGAATCCTATAGTTTCTCGGTTATAATGTTCAAATTTTCTATTTTGGTTTCTATTTTGTCCTTAAACATATTAAAAACAATAATGAAAAATTAAGGACAAACGGGAATTTTTACGCAAAACCGATTTTGGACAACATTTTGGTTTTTGGTGTAACTCTAAAAGAAATGACACTAGATACATGAAAATTTGACTGAATGTTTATATAAGCAGTTTCTAAATACCATGTTATTTTCAAAATATTTTGACCTATTTTGAGTTGTTTACAGACATTTTGAATTTCCAATCTTTTTAGTTTTTTTTTCTATAAATATCAATACAATTTTATTTATTGGTTGAAAATTCTTGAAAATTTAATAGAATAATATATATTGTTACATTATCAGTTGAAACATTTTTAAAATACATAAGGACGATTTTTTTTATAAGCATTTAAAGTTCGAATTTTGACATAATTTGTCAAAATCTCGAAAATTATCAATCATTGGTATTAAAAAATTATAAAATGTTCAGTTTTTATAACTAAGAGTTGAACATTTAAAACAAAGATTCTCTTAAATAATTCATTCTGTAACCAAAAAATCTAAAAATTATATAAACACATTTATTTTTTACATACATTTTAAATTAAAATTTGGACAAAATTACATAGGTATTTAAACCAAGAATAACGATTTTAGTTATTTTGTTATAATTTAAAAATATTATTTGTTGGTATATGAAATTTTTAGAGTATATTGTTATATTTTATATATACGCAATGGCATTTTAATATTTAATTTTTGTGTGAAAAAATAAATTTAACCAACTATAGTTTAATACTAATGCCTAATACTAAAATTAATTACTTTATTCTCAATTATATCATCATATACACTTAGTAAGATATTATAGACTGACTGACCGTCTTCGCTCAGAATCGTTATTCTTATACAATGATATTATATCATTGGATTCAAATTTAACACAATCCATTACAGTGACTTACTTGTAACCTACTGTACAGCAGAGCGACATCCACTTACCCGCCCTTTTTGTGGGTGGTATTTAAAAAAATTAGTGGCACACAGTCACACAGATGCAAAATTTTAGAAAATGTTGGAACTAACGACAAACCTGACAGCACTCTTAAAGGTATAAAATTGGGCATCTCGGCAAAACTTCACTGTCGGTTTCATCTACATCTACAACATCAAAGTGTTTATTTTGTCAACATGAACATCAGATTTATCGTTGCTTTGTATTTAAACGCAAACCACTTACAGTACGGCGCAAGTTTGTGAGAGATCATAGTTTATGTTTTATATGCTTAAAAACTGGGCATAGTGTTGGCTCTTGTACTGCTTCTTTTACATGCAAAAAATGTGAAGTTCGTCATAACACACTATTACATATAGAAAATGTTGATACAAAGAATAACAGTGAGATGACACAGAAGGAAAAGTCAGATGTTCAGTCCTCTACGGCCAAACCAGTTGAAAATAACACTGTATTCGCAGGTACGATATCGACACAAGCAACTGTAGTGTTAGGTACGGCGGTTGTTCGTATACAAGACGACACAGGTGTTACTCATCAGGTTCAAATTTTGTTAGATAGTGGGTCACAGGTTTCGGCCATTACTGCAGATTGTGCGACCAGACTTGGTCTTAAACGCAACAAGAGTCATATTATAGAAGTGGTTGGCCTCTCTCAACAACCGGTGTCCAAGGTAAAAGGGGTCACTCAGTGCGACTTTTTCCCTCTTCAGTCAGAGAAACCACGTTTTAAGGCAAATAACGTTATAATATTGTCCCAAATCACTGGATCAATGCCAACCTGTTCACTTCCTGCCACTGTTCCTACACGGTATCAACACTTAGTGCTAGCTGATCCGGAATTTGATCAGCCTGGTACCGTGGACATGTTGATAGGTGGTGATTTATATCCGATGGTTTTACAATCCAAAGCTGACATTATCCATACTCCTGGATTACCATCAGCAATGCACGCTAACCTTGTGTGGATAATTGTTGGTTCAATAAAGGATTCCACTGCATTACCTTTTATGTCATTAACTATTAGCACAGTACCAGTCCTGAATGAAACTCTGCAACGATTTTGGATGGTTGAAGAGCCGACTGTCCCAGTACACTCGACCACTGAAGACGAACGATGCGAGGAGTGGTTCTGTAAAACAGTGTCACGGGACACATCAGGCAGATTTTGCGTTGCTCTCCCTTTTCGGTCTACAATAGAAGTTCAAGGTAATCTAAACCAGAGCTCGAGCACGTCATGTGGTCTTGGCTCTTCGCGTACTATGGCTCAAAATCGTTTTTTTAATATTGAACGTCGTTTAGCAAAAGATCCTGAACTATATTCCGCGTATCGCGACTTCATGAATGAATAACTGTCACTCGGTCACATGCGCCTAGCTGATAAACCAGGGAAATGTTTTATCCCACATCATGCGGTAGTTAAACGGAAAAACGAAAAAATAAAAATTCGGGTAGTCTTTGATGAGTCAGCCAAGTCATCTTCTGGTTTGTCACTTAACGACTGCTTGGCAACCGGACCAAAATTACAAAGTGATATCACTGACATATTACTTCGTAGCCGTTTCCACAAGTTCTTGTTCATCGCCGACATTGAGAAGATGTATAGGCAGATCCGAGTCAATGATGCAGATTGTGCGTATCAACATATACATTGGCGAAATTCGCCCACTGAAGAAGTCAAAGAGTACGAATTATGTACTATCACTTATGGTGTCGACGCAGCTCCGTTTTACACCAACTGGACTCAGAAAATGGAACCGAATTTCCTTTGGCAAAAAATCTGTTAGTTACATCAACGTATGTTGACGACATTGTGGCAGGTGCTGATACCGAAAAGGAAGTGCTGGAGCTTCAGGATCAAGTCATATCCCTATTACGCAAAGGTGGGTTCCATTTACGAAAATGGGCCAGCAATTGTGAGGCAGTATTAAAAGGTATAGCTGCTGAAGACCGCGCAATGGACTCATCCTTTGAACTTAAAGATGACCAATCAGTAAAGGTATTAGGTTTACATTGGAGTACTACGTCGGATGCCTTAGCTACCACATTAACATCAACAAAGTCGGACCAACCAAGCGCACCATATTTTCAACCATCGCTTGTCTATACGATCCTATTGGCGCATTGGGCCCTGTGGTATTTTGGGCCAAGTGCATTATGCAAGAATTGTGGATAGAGAAATTAGATTGGGATGCGTCGCCTTCGTCCGACATAATCGATAAATGGCATAAGTTCACAACTGAACTAACTGCGTTATCTTCCTTCTCACTCTCTCGTTATATCAACGTATGCTCATCAAAAACCATACAGTTATTGGGTTTCACGGATGCTTCTCAGAAAGGATACGCGGCGGTGGTCTATTTGAGAGTCATTGATATGCAGGATGAGGTAACGGTGTATTTTCTTACGGGTGAAACAAAAGTCGCTCCTTTTAAGGCATCACAGGCGGATGAGTCACTAATAATACCACGGTTAGAGTTGTGCGCCGCCTTGTTACTTGCGTTACTGCTGTCTCATCAACTCTTCGTGCTTCGTGATATCGTAACGATATATTGTATTCGAACATGGAGTGATTCTACCATTGTCTTGGCTTGGGTTAATGGGGAACAAAAGCAATTTAAGGTATTTGTTACTAATCGAGTGACGAAAATTCGTTCTCTTCTGCCACACTGTGAATGGTCTCATGTACGATCATTGGATAACCCTGCAGATCCTGCATCTCGAGGCATGCTGCCTGAAGAACTTCTTACCAATCGATTACATTTAAATGGTCCAGAGTTTCTGTACGATCCCAATTGTCAGTTTTCAAGTTTGATGCTGAATGAGTTTCCACCTGAGCAACTTCCAGAGATAAAAACCTCGTTTAAAAATGTCTTATTTGTTCAAGACAGTATCCAGCCTATCAGATATGATCAGTCAATTTCAACAATAACAAAAATGCAACGTGTGTTGGCGTACTGTTTCCGTCGTCGAAATATTCCTAAGATCAGTGGACCAATCACTCTGATGGAATACGAACGTGCCCTGAACGTAGCTATTTTATGTACGCAAATGACATATTTGTCGGATCTACATAAACAGATAAAAAATCAAGGTTCCATAACTCCGACAACGATAGCCCAGCTAGCTCCCTTCATCGATTCAAATGGAATCATTCGAGTTGGCGGAAGATTAAAACGTGCGCTATTAGATGAAAATGCAAAATATCCAATTCTTTTGCCTCAAAAGACACATCTAACAGAATTAATCATTCGACATTTTCATCATATCTCGTTACACGGAGGATCAAGATTGGTACTTTCGATGATACATCAAAAATTTTGGATTATTTCTGGTCGAGCAGCTGTCCGTAATTTTACCTATTCTTGCATTCCTTGCACAAAATTTAGAAGTATAAACCCACGACCTTTCATGGGGGATCTGCCAGCTGCTAGAGTTGTAGCGAATCGACTATTTTTTAACGTTGGAATGGATTATGGCGGACCTTTCATGGTTCGTGAAAGTCGACGTCGCGGTGCGCGTACCAATAAAATATATTTGGCTGTATTTGTATGCATGTCAGTGAAAGCTGTGCATTTGGAAACCGTGTCAGATATATCCACAGACGCGTTCCTCGCCGCGTTGGACAGATTTGTTGCTCGACGTGGAATTCCCTACAGCATGTACACCAATTGCGGTACAAATTATGTAGGTGTTGCAAAACAACTGAAGAAACTGTTTGATGGAGCCTCCAATCAACATACCTTATATGGTCGTATACCTTGCAAGTGGCATTTTAACCCACCGAGAGCCCCTCATTTTGGTGGGATATGGGAGGCTGCCGTCAAAAGTGCAAAAACCCATTTAAAGAAAGTGATTGGTGCCCAAGTATACACTACGGAGGAATTCACAACACTCATAACGCGAATCGAAGGCGTCTTAAACTCTCAGCCGATGCTACCGCTGTCCAGTGATCCAAATGATTTAAACGTGTTAACCCCAGGTCACTTTCTAATTGGACAACCATTGCTAGCACTTCCAGAAGAGGATGTTGTGAACACCCCAACCAACCATTTAGGTCGTTGGCAATTACTCCGTCAAGCTCAACAATCATTTTGGCGTCGATGGAGCCACGAATATCTGCATACACTACAGGGGAGGCAAAAGTGGTTTAGGCAGACACCAAATCTAATGGTTGGCGATCTTGTAGTTATCAACACACCATCACGACCACCCATGTCCTGGCAGATAGGTCGAATCATTGAGGTTCATCCAGGGGAGGACAACATTGTGCGTGTAGCGACCGTTAAAACCCAAGAAGGCACCCTCAAACGTCCTGTTATCAAGTTGGTAAAACTTCCAGTTGATCCAAGACCTTAAGAGGGCTCCCATATTACCGATATCCTTAACATTTTTCCTTTGTATATACACATTGTAATTATAATTATAATTTTTTTTTGTTTGTTTGTTTCTTATATGTACTATGATACAGTCTGACCGAGAAATGTTTTTTCCTTTTGAAAGCATGCTTTCAAAGGGGGGAGGATGTTCAGACCCAAGCACTAGAGCGCGCCAGATAATTCGGATAAAAGGAACGTTATCGATTCCGGTCACGCCTGCGCCGCTATCACCGGTATACGACTGTCCTGCTCGCGCTCTACTGTCGCAGTCGTGTGTTGTTGTCGATACTTGTCGCAGCTGTTACCGACCCGTCTCGTTATTATTCCAATGCGCAATAGTGTGCCTTTAAAAAACCGCGTGTGCCGCCTTTGTCGATTCGCCGTAAATCGGTGTGTAGCCGTGTCTTTTGTGCCGTCGCCACGATTGTTGGTCCTTAGCGTTACGCGTAGATAACGTCTTCGTGTGTTGTTGTGTCGCCGCCATTAGCGTCCGTTACGCACACGCACGTTTGTTTGTGCTCGGCACCTTCCGCCGCCTTGTTGTTGTGTCACAGGCGCGGATAGATGCGCGTCGTTGGAATTCGTGGTTCAGCTTAAATCGTAATTTTACCGGTTCGGTTAATTTTTTAATTCGACATCACCGGGTACACCTGATACCCACGTGTTTGGATACGTCGTACTCATTGTCCACCGTCGGTACGTCGCGTAGTGCAAGTATACACTTCCGTATGGGAACAAGTGCTCCGGTCAACTTCAACCAGGTCAGACGTATCATACCTATTCTGTTTATTATTTGATAATTGTTATCAACGCTGATACGCAGTTGTTTGTATTATTAATTTCATGATTTAATTTTTAATTATTTGTAATTTGTGTAGGACTAACATAGTAATAAGTTATTCTCATGTATTCCAATGAATGAAATCCTATATGTACAATAAATTTATACAGTCCACTATTCAGGATATTTTGTCGTTTCTTATTAATTTTATACATATATATTATTAAGACTCAATCAGGTTTTATTTACCAGCAAATAGTTGAGATACAACCGTGTTCATTTGAATCGGCTATCCTGACTAAACATTTGGTCCTTCGGGCCGGATGATTTGTGTAATTTTAATTAATTAATTTGTCCGTCTTATCTTGCTTGCTCTTTATTCCTTAAAATCGTGTAATATGGGAAGGCCTAAGCGTCAAGATTTGGACAATGCTGCTGATAGTAAACGGTCGTTAGTTCGTGCTCGTGCATCGCGGGATGCATCGTTACGGTCAATTAAAAAAATAAATACTATAGCCGAAGAAGCTAAATTAGATGTTGATCGTCGCGCATTATTTGAGGCTCACTATTTGTCATTGAAACGGTTCGTTGATCAATTTGAGTTAGAACAGCAAGCAGTATTAAATGCCCTTGTTGATTTAGATAATGTAGTCGAGTTTGAAAATGTTGATGCTGTTGTCACTGATACTATGGAAGAGGTATGTGCAAACATTCAACTTATTGCTACTGGCTTCCATAGCACTTCTGTTAATGTGACTGCAGATAATAATGTTTCTACTGGTGCACGACAAACAGCACAGGCAATTGTGTTACCAAAAATTGAATTGCCAAAATTTGATGGTAATGTCTTGGGTTGGGTATCGTTTCGTGACATGTTTCAATCACTAGTTCATGACAACCCTGATATTTCTAATATTCAACGTTACCATTTTTTAATTTTAAGTCTGTCCGGTCCAGCACTTACAGTAGTGAAAGCGATCCCTTTGACGGCTGATAATTATATCATAGCTTGGAACGCATTGAAACAGTCGTTTGAAAATCAAAGACTATTAGCTTCGGCACACATTGACAAATTGTTTTCATTTGTGCCATTGAAAAAAGAATCATTGTCGTCACTGTCGTCATTTGTTCATGTATTCACTGAAAATGTCTCTGCTATTAAAGCACTTGGTGTCAAGGACCTAGCTGGTTTTATTTTGTTTCATATTGGTGCTCGTGTAATTGATACAGAGACAAGGCGACTGTTCGAAGCAAGTATTGAACAAAATGCAGTCCCTAATTTAGATATGTTATTACAATTTGTCGCACACAGATGCAAAATTTTAGAAAATGTGGGAACGTCGGTTGGAACTAATGACAAACCTGACAGCACTCTTAAAGGTAGTAGTAAGAAAAACAAAAGTGGCTCCCTTGGCAAAACTTCACTGTCAGTGTCTTCTACATCCACAACATCAAAATGTTTATTTTGTCAACACGAACATCAGATTTATCGTTGCTTTGTATTTAAACGCAAACCAGTTACAGTACGGCGCAAGTTTGTGAGCGATCATAATTTGTGTTTTATATGCTTAAAAACGGGACATAGTGTTGGTTCTTGTACTGCTTCTTTTACATGTAAAAAATGTGAAGGTCGTCATAATACACTGTTACATATAGAAAATGTTGGTACAAAAAATAACAGTGAGACGACACAGAAAGAGAAGTCAGATGTTCAGTCCTCTACGTCCAAACCTGTTGAAAATAACACTGTGTTCGCAGGTACGATATCGACACAAGCAACTGTAGTGTTAGGTACTGCGGTTGTTCGTATACAAGATGACACAGGTGTTACTCATCAGGTTCGAATTTTATTAGATAGTGGGTCACAGGTTTCGGCCATTACTGCAGATTGTGCCACCAGACTTGGTCTTAAACGCACCAGGAGTCATGTAGAGGTAGTTGGCCTCTCTCAACAACCGGTGTCCAAGGTAAAAGGTGTTACTCAGTGCGCGTTTTTCCCGCTTCAGTCAGATCAACCACTGTTTAAAGCAAATAATGTTATAATATTGTCCCAAATTACTGGATTAATGCCAATGTGTTCACTCCCTGCTACGGTGCGCACGCGATATCAACACCTAGTACTAGCTGATCCGGAATTTGATCATCCTGGCACCGTGGACATGTTAATAGGAGGTGATTTATACCCGATGATTTTGCAGCCCAAAGCGGACATTATCCATACGCCTGGATTGCCGTCAGCAATGCACACAAATCTCGGTTGGATAATTGTTGGTTCACTCAGGGATCCTACTTCATTACCTCTGATGTCGTTGACTATTAGTGCAGTACCAGTCCTGAATGAAACGTTGCAACGATTTTGGACGGTTGAAGAGCCGACTGCCCCAGTACACTCGACCACCGAAGACGAACGATGCGAGGAGTGGTTCTGTAAAACAGTGTCACGGGACACATCAGGCAGATTTTGCGTTGCTCTCCCTTTTCGGTCTACAATAGAAGTTCAAGGTAATCAAAATCAGGACTTGAGTACGGCTAGTGGTCTTGGTTCTTCGCGTACGATGGCTCAAAACCGGTTGTTTAATATTGAACGTCGCCTAGCAAAGGATCCTGAACTATATTCCGCGTATCGTGACTTCATGGATGAATATCTGTCGCTCGGTCACATGCGCCTAGCTGAGAAACCAGGGAAGTATTTTATCCCACATCATGCGGTTGTTAAACGGCAAAACGAAAAATTAAAAATTCGGGTAGTCTTTGATGCGTCGGCCAAGTCATCTTCTGGTTTATCACTTAACGACTGCTTGGCAACTGGACCAAAATTGCAGAGTGATATCACCGACATATTACTTCGTAGCCGTTTCCACAAGTTCTTGTTCATCGCAGATATTGAGAAAATGTATAGGCAGATCCGAGTCAATGATGCAGATTGTGCGTATCAACATATACTTTGGCGAAATTCGCCCACTGAAGAAGTAAAAGAGTACGAATTATGTACTATCACTTATGGTGTCAACGCAGCTCCGTTTTTGGCAATCAGATGTTTACACCAACTGGACTCGGAAAATGGATCTGAATTTCCTTTGGCAAAAAATTTGTTGGTTACATCAACGTATGTTGACGACATTGTGGCAGGTGCTGATACCGAAAAGGAAGCTCTGGAGCTTCAGGATCAAGTCATATCCCTATTACGCAAAGGTGGGTTCCATTTACGAAAATGGGCCAGTAATTGTGAGGCAGTATTAAAAGGTATAGCTGCTGAAGACCGCGCAATGGACCCATCCTTTGAACTTAAAGATGACCAATCAGTAAAGGTATTAGGTTTACATTGGATTACTACGTCGGATGCCTTAGGCTACCACATTAACATCAACAAAGTCGAACCAACCAAGCGCACCATACTTTCAACCATCGCTCGTCTATACGATCCTGTTGGCGCGTTGGGCCCTGTGGTATTCTGGGCCAAGTGCATTATGCAAGAATTGTGGATAGAGAAATTAGATTGGGATGCTTCGCCTTCGTCCGACATAATCGATAAATGGCATAAGTTCACAACTGAACTACCTGCGTTATCTTCCTTCTCACTCTCTCGTTATATCAACGCATGCTCATCAAAGACCATACAGTTATTGGGTTTCGCGGATGCTTCTCAAAAGGGATACGCGGCGGTGGTCTATATGAGAGTCATTGATATGCAGGATGAGGTAACGGTGCATTTTCTTACGGGTAAAACAAAAGTCGCCCCTCTTAAGGCATCACAGACGGATGAGTCACTGACAATACCACGGCTAGAGTTGTGTGCCGCCTTGTTACTTGCGCGACTGCTGTCTCATCAACTCTTCGTGCTTCGTGATATCGTAACGATAGATTGTGTTCGAGCATGGAGTGATTCTACCATTGTCTTGGCTTGGCTTAATGGGGACCAAAAGCAGTTTAAGATATTTGTTACTAATCGAGTGGCGAAAATTCGCTCTCTTCTGCCACACTGTGAATGGTCTCATGTACGATCATCGGATAACCCTGCAGATCCTGCATCTCGAGGCATGCTGCCGGAAGAACTTCTTACCAATCGATTACATTTAAATGGTCCAGAGTTTCTGCAAGATCCCAATTGTCAGTTTTCAAGTTTGATGCCGAATGAGTTTTCACCTGAGCAACTTCCAGAGATAAAAACCTCAGTTAAAAATGTTTTATTTGTTCAGGACAGTATCCAGCCTTCAGACATGATCAGTCAATTTTCAACATTAACAAAAATGCAACGTGTGTTAGCGTACTGTTTTCGTTTCGCCCGTCGTCGAAATATTCCGAAGAGCAGTGGACCAATCACTCGGATGGAATACGAACGTGCCATGAACGCAGCTATTTTATGTACGCAAATGACATACTTGTCGGATCTACAAAAACAGATACAAAATCAAGGTTCCATAACTCCGACAACGATAGCCCAGCTAGCTCCCTTCATCGATTCGAATGGAATCATTCGAGTTGGCGGAAGATTAAAACGGGCGCTATTAGACGAAAATGCAAAATATCCAATTCTTTTGCCTCAAAAAACACATCTAACAGAATTAATCATTCGACATTTTCATCATATCTCGTTACATGGAGGATCAAGATTGGTACTTTCGATGATCCATCAAAAATTTTGGATTATTTCTGGTCGAGCAGCTGTCCGTAATATTACATATTCTTGTATTCCTTGCACAAAGTTTAGAAGTATAAACCCGCGACCTTTCATGGGGGATCTGCCAGCTGCTAGAGTTGTAGCGAATCGACCATTCTTTAACGTTGGAATGGATTATGGCGGACCTTTCATGGTTCGTGAAAGTCGACGTCGCGGTGCGCGTACGAATAAAATATATTTAGCTGTATTTGTGTGCATGTCAGTGAAGGCTGTGCATTTGGAAGCCGTGTCAGATATATCCACAGACGCGTTCCTCGCCGCATTGGACAGATTCGTTGCTCGACGTGGAATTCCCGACAGCATGTACACCGATTGCGGGACAAATTATGTAGGTGCTGCAAAACAACTGAAGAAACTGTTTGATGAAGCTTCCAATCAGCATAGCTTATATGGTCGTATATCGTGCAAGTGGCACTTTAACCCACCGGGAGCCCCTCATTTTGGTGGGATATGGGAGGCTGCCGTCAAAAGTGCAAAAACCCATTTAAAAAAAGTGATTGGTGCCCAAGTATATACTACCGAGGAATTCACAACACTCATCACGCGAATCGAAGGCGTGTTAAACTCTCGGCCGATTGTACCGCTGTCCAGTGATCCAAATGATCTAAACGTGTTAACCCCAGGTCACTTTCTAATTGGACAACCATTGCTAGCACTTCCAGAAGAGGATGTAGTGAACACTCCAACCAACCGTTTAGGTCGTTGGCAATTACTCCGTCAAGCTCAACAATCATTTTGGCGTCGATGGAGCCACGAATATCTGCATACACTACAGGGGAGGCAAAAGTGGTTTAGGCAGACACCAAATCTAATGGTTGGCGATCTTGTAGTTATCAACACACCATCACGACCACCCATGTCCTGGCAGATAGGTCGAATCATTGAGGTTCATCCAGGGGAGGACAACATTGTGCGTGTAGCGACCGTTAAAACCCAAGAAGGCACCCTCAAACGTCCTGTTATCAAGTTGGTAAAACTTCCAGTTGATCCAAGACCTTAAGAGGGCTCCCATATTACCGATATCCTTAACATTTTTCCTTTGTATATACACATTGTAATTATAATTATAATTTTTTTTTGTTTGTTTGTTTCTTATATGTACTATGATACAGTCTGACCGAGAAATGTTTTTTCCTTTTGAAAGCATGCTTTCAAAGGGGGGAGGATGTTCAGACCCAAGCACTAGAGCGCGCCAGATAATTCGGATAAAAAGAACGTTATCGATTCCGGTCACGCCTGCGCCGCTATCACCGGTATACGACTGTCCTGCTCGCGCTCTACAGTCGTAGTCGTGTGTTGTTGTCGATACTTGTCGCAGCTGTTACCGACCCGTCTCGTTATTATTCCAATGCGCAATAGTGTGCCTTTAAAAAACCGCGTGTGCCGCCTTTGTCGATTCGCCGTAAATCGGTGTGTAGCCGTGTCTTTTGTGCCGTCGCCACGATTGTTTGTCCTTAGCGTTACGCGTAGATAACGTCTTCGTGTGTTGTTGTGTCGCCGCCATTAGCGTCCGTTACGCACACGCACGTTTGTTTGTGCTCGGCACCTTCTGCCGCCTTGTTGTTGTGTCACAGGCGCGGATAGATGCGCGTCGTTGGAATTCGTGGTTCAGCTTAAATCGTAATTTTACCGGTTCGGTTAATTTTTTAATTCGACATCATCGTGTACCCCTGATACCCACGTGTTTGGATACGTCGTACTCATTGTCCACCGTCGGTACGTCGCGTAGTGCAGGTATACACTTCCGTATGGGAACAAGTGCTCCGGTCAACTTCAACCAGGTCAGACGTATCATACCCATACTGTTTATTATTTGATAATTGTTATCAACGCTGATACGCAGTTGTTTGTATTATTAATTTCATGATTTAATTTTTTAATTATTTGTAATTTGTGTAGGACTAACATAGTAATAAGTTATTCTCATGTATTCCAATGAATGAAATACTATATGTACAATAAATTTATACAGTCCACTATTCAGGATATTTTGTCGTTTCTTATTAATCTTATACATATATATTATTAAGACTCAATCAGGTTTTATTTACCAGCAAATAGTTGAGATACAACCGTGTTCATTTGAATCGGCTATCATGACTAAACATTTGGTCCATCGTTCCGGATGATTTGTGTAATTTTAATTAATTAATTTGTCCGTCTTATCTTGCTTGCTCTTTATTCCTTAAAATCGTGTAATATGGGAAGGCCTAAGCGTCAAGATTTGGACAATGCTGCTGATAGTAAACGGTCGTTAGCTCGTGCTCGTGCATCGCGGGATGCATCGTTACGGTCAATTAAAAAAATAAATACTATAGCCGAAGAAGCTAAATTAGATGTTGATCGTCGCGCATTATTTGAGGCTCACTATTTGTCATTGAAACGGTTCGTTGATCAATTTGAGTTAGAACAGCAAGCAGTATTAAATGCCCTTGTTGATTTAGATAATGTAGTCGAGTTTGAAAATGTTGATGCTGTTGTCACTGATACTATGGAAGAGCTATGTGCAAACATTCAACTTATTGCTACTGGCTTCCATAGCACTCCTGTTAATGTGACTGCAGATAATAATGTTTCTACTGGTGCACGACAAACAGCACAGGCAATTGTGTTACCAAAAATTGAATTGCCAAAATTTGATGGTAATGTCTTGGGTTGGGTATCGTTTCGTGACATGTTTCAATCACTAGTTCATGACAACCCTGATATTTCTAATATTCAACGTTACCATTTTTTAATTTTAAGTCTGTCCGGTCCAGCACTTACAGTAGTGAAAGCGATCCCTTTGACGGCTGATAATTATATCATAGCTTGGAACGCATTGAAACAGTCGTTTGAAAATCAAAGACTATTAGCTTCGGCACACATTGACAAATTGTTTTCATTTGTGCCATTGAAAAAAGAATCATTGTCGTCACTGTCGTCATTTGTTCATGTATTCACTGAAAATGTCTCTGCTATTAAAGCACTTGGTGTCAAGGACCTAGCTGGTTTTATTTTGTTTCATATTGGTGCTCGTGTAATTGATACAGAGACAAGGCGACTGTTCGAAGCAAGTATTGAACAAAATGCAGTCCCTAATTTAGATATGTTATTACAATTTGTCGCACACAGATGCAAAATTTTAGAAAATGTGGGAACGTCGGTTGGAACTAATGACAAACCTGACAGCACTCTTAAAGGTAGTAGTAAGAAAAACAAAAGTGGCTCCCTTGGCAAAACTTCACTGTCAGTGTCTTCTACATCCACAACATTAAAATGTTTATTTTGTCAACACGAACATCAGATTTATCGTTGCTTTGTATTTAAACGCAAACCAGTTACAGTACGGCGCAAGTTTGTGAGCGATCATAATTTGTGTTTTATATGCTTAAAAACGGGACATAGTGTTGGTTCTTGTACTGCTTCTTTTACATGTAAAAAATGTGAAGGTCGTCATAATACACTGTTACATATAGAAAATGTCGGTACAAAAAATAACAGTGAGACGACACAGAAAGAGAAGTCAGATGTTCAGTCCTCTACGTCCAAACCTGTTGAAAATAACACTGTGTTCGCAGGTACGATATCGACACAAGCAACTGTAGTGTTAGGTACTGCGGTTGTTCGTATACAAGATGACACAGGTGTTACTCATCAGGTTCGAATTTTATTAGATAGTGGGTCACAGGTTTCGGCCATTACTGCAGATTGTGCCACCAGACTTGGTCTTAAACGCACCAGGAGTCATGTAGAGGTAGTTGGCCTCTCTCAACAACCGGTGTCCAAGGTAAAAGGTGTTACTCAGTGCGCGTTTTTTCCGCTTCAGTCAGATCAACCACTGTTTAAAGCAAATAATGTTATAATATTGTCCCAAATTACTGGATTAATGCCAATGTGTTCACTCCCTGCTACGGTGCGCACGCGATATCAACACCTAGTACTAGCTGATCCGGAATTTGATCATCCTGGCACCGTGGACATGTTAATAGGAGGTGATTTATACCCGATGATTTTGCAGCCCAAAGCGGACATTATCCATACGCCTGGATTGCCGTCAGCGATGCACACAAATCTCGGTTGGATAATTGTTGGTTCACTCAGGGATCCTACTTCATTACCTCTGATGTCGTTGACTATTAGTGCAGTACCAGTCCTGAATGAAACGTTGCAACGATTTTGGACGGTTGAAGAGCCGACTGCCCCAGTACACTCGACCACCGAAGACGAACGATGCGAGGAGTGGTTCTGTAAAACAGTGTCACGGGACACATCAGGCAGATTTTGCGTTGCTCTCCCTTTTCGGTCTACAATAGAAGTTCAAGGTAATCAAAATCAGGACTTGAGTACGGCTAGTGGTCTTGGTTCTTCGCGTACGATGGCTCAAAACCGGTTGTTTAATATTGAACGTCGCCTAGCAAAGGATCCTGAACTATATTCCGCGTATCGTGACTTCATGGATGAATATCTGTCGCTCGGTCACATGCGCCTAGCTGAGAAACCAGGGAAGTATTTTATCCCACATCATGCGGTTGTTAAACGGCAAAACGAAAAATTAAAAATTCGGGTAGTCTTTGATGCGTCGGCCAAGTCATCTTCTGGTTTATCACTTAACGACTGCTTGGCAACTGGACCAAAATTGCAGAGTGATATCACCGACATATTACTTCGTAGCCGTTTCCACAAGTTCTTGTTCATCGCAGATATTGAGAAAATGTATAGGCAGATCCGAGTCAATGATGCAGATTGTGCGTATCAACATATACTTTGGCGAAATTCGCCCACTGAAGAAGTCAAAGAGTACGAATTATGTACTATCACTTATGGTGTCAACGCAGCTCCGTTTTTGGCAATCAGATGTTTACACCAACTGGACTCGGAAAATGGATCTGAATTTCCTTTGGCAAAAAATTTGTTGGTTACATCAACGTATGTTGACGACATTGTGGCAGGTGCTGATACCGAAAAGGAAGCTCTGGAGCTTCAGGATCAAGTCATATCCCTATTACGCAAAGGTGGGTTCCATTTACGAAAATGGGCCAGTAATTGTGAGGCAGTATTAAAAGGTATAGCTGCTGAAGACCGCGCAATGGACCCATCCTTTGAACTTAAAGATGACCAATCAGTAAAGGTATTAGGTTTACATTGGATTACTACGTCGGATGCCTTAGGCTACCACATTAACATCAACAAAGTCGAACCAACCAAGCGCACCATACTTTCAACCATCGCTCGTCTATACGATCCTGTTGGCGCGTTTGGCCCTGTGGTATTCTGGGCCAAGTGCATTATGCAAGAATTGTGGATAGAGAAATTAGATTGGGATGCTTCGCCTTCGTCCGACATAATCGATAAATGGCATAAGTTCACAACTGAACTACCTGCGTTTTCTTCCTTCTCACTCTCTCGTTATATCAACGCATGCTCATCAAAGACCATACAGTTATTGGGTTTCGCGGATGCTTCTCAAAAGGGATACGCGGCGGTGGTCTATATGAGAGTCATTGATATGCAGGATGAGGTAACGGTGCATTTTCTTACGGGTAAAACAAAAGTCGCCCCTCTTAAGGCATCACAGACGGATGAGTCACTGACAATACCACGGCTAGAGTTGTGTGCCGCCTTGTTACTTGCGCGACTGCTGTCTCATCAACTCTTCGTGCTTCGTGATATCGTGACGATAGATTGTGTTCGAGCATGGAGTGATTCTACCATTGTCTTGGCTTGGCTTAATGGGGACCAAAAGCAGTTTAAGATATTTGTTACTAATCGAGTGGCGAAAATTCGCTCTCTTCTGCCACACTGTGAATGGTCTCATGTACGATCATCGGATAACCCTGCAGATCCTGCATCTCGAGGCATGCTGCCGGAAGAACTTCTTACCAATCGATTACATTTAAATGGTCCAGAGTTTCTGCAAGATCCCAATTGTCAGTTTTCAAGTTTGAAGCCGAATGAGTTTTCACCTGAGCAACTTCCAGAGATAAAAACCTCAGTTAAAAATGTTTTATTTGTTCAGGACAGTATCCAGTCTTCAGACATGATCAGTCAATTTTCAACATTAACAAAAATGCAACGTGTGTTAGCGTACTGTTTTCGTTTCGCCCGTCGTCGAAATATTCCGAAGAGCAGTGGACCAATCACTCGGATGGAATACGAACGTGCCATGAACGCAGCTATTTTATGTACGCAAATGACATACTTGTCGGATCTACAAAAACAGATACAAAATCAAGGTTCCATAACTCCGACAACGATAGCCCAGCTAGCTCCCTTCATCGATTCGAATGGAATCATTCGAGTTGGCGGAAGATTAAAACGGGCGCTATTAGACGAAAATGCAAAATATCCAATTCTTTTGCCTCAAAAAACACATCTAACAGAATTAATCATTCGACATTTTCATCATATCTCGTTACATGGAGGATCAAGATTGGTACTTTCGATGATCCATCAAAAATTTTGGATTATTTCTGGTCGAGCAGCTGTCCGTAATATTACATATTCTTGTATTCCTTGCACGAAGTTTAGAAGTATAAACCCGCGACCTTTCATGGGGGATCTGCCAGCTGCTAGAGTTGTAGCGAATCGACCATTCTTTAACGTTGGAATGGATTATGGCGGACCTTTCATGGTTCGTGAAAGTCGACGTCGCGGTGCACGTACGAATAAAATATATTTAGCTGTATTTGTGTGCATGTCAGTGAAGGCTGTGCATTTGGAAGCCGTGTCAGATATATCCACAGACGCGTTCCTCGCCGCATTGGACAGATTCGTTGCTCGACGTGGAATTCCCGACAGCATGTACACCGATTGCGGGACAAATTATGTAGGTGCTGCAAAACAACTGAAGAAACTGTTTGATGAAGCTTCCAATCAGCATAGCTTATATGGTCGTATACCGTGCAAGTGGCACTTTAACCCACCGGGAGCCCCTCATTTTGGTGGGATATGGGAGGCTGCCGTCAAAAGTGCAAAAACCCATTTAAAAAAAGTGATTGGTGCCCAAGTATATACTACCGAGGAATTCACAACACTCATCACGCGAATCGAAGGCGTGTTAAACTCTCGGCCGATTGTACCGCTGTCCAGTGATCCAAATGATCTAAACGTGTTAACCCCAGGTCACTTTCTAATTGGACAACCATTGCTAGCACTTCCAGAAGAGGATGTAGTGAACACTCCAACCAACCGTTTAGGTCGTTGGCAATTACTCCGTCAAGCTCAACAATCATTTTGGCGTCGATGGAGCCACGAATATCTGCATACACTACAGGGGAGGCAAAAGTGGTTTAGGCAGACACCAAATCTAATGGTTGGCGATCTTGTAGTTATCAACACACCATCACGACCACCCATGTCCTGGCAGATAGGTCGAATCATTGAGGTTCATCCAGGGGAGGACAACATTGTGCGTGTAGCGACCGTTAAAACCCAAGAAGGCACCCTCAAACGTCCTGTTATCAAGTTGGTAAAACTTCCAGTTGATCCAAGACCTTAAGAGGGCTCCCATATTACCGATATCCTTAACATTTTTCCTTTGTATATACACATTGTAATTATAATTATAATTTTTTTTTGTTTGTTTGTTTCTTATATGTACTATGATACAGTCTGACCGAGAAATGTTTTTTCCTTTTGAAAGCATGCTTTCAAAAGGGGGGAGGATGTTCAGACCCAAGCACTAGAGCGCGCCAGATAATTCGGATAAAAAGAACGTTATCGATTCCGGTCACGCCTGCGCCGCTATCACCGGTATACGACTGTCCTGCTCGCGCTCTACAGTCGCAGTCGTGTGTTGTTGTCGATACTTGTCGCAGCTGTTACCGACCCGTCTCGTTATTATTCCAATGCGCAATAGTGTGCCTTTAAAAAACCGCGTGTGCCGCCTTTGTCGATTCGCCGTAAATCGGTGTGTAGCCGTGTCTTTTGTGCCGTCGCCACGATTGTTGGTCCTTAGCGTTACGCGTAGATAACGTCTTCGTGTGTTGTTGTGTCGCCGCCATTAGCGTCCGTTACGCACACGCACGTTTGTTTGTGCTCGGCACCTTCCGCCGCCTTGTTGTTGTGTCACAGGCGCGGATAGATGCGCGTCGTTGGAATTCGTGGTTCAGCTTAAATCGTAATTTTACCGGTTCGGTTAATTTTTTAATTCGACATCACCGGGTACACCTGATACCCACGTGTTTGGATACGTCGTACTCATTGTCCACCGTCGGTACGTCGCGTAGTGCAAGTATACACTTCCGTATGGGAACAAGTGCTCCGGTCAACTTCAACCAGGTCAGACGTATCATACCTATTCTGTTTATTATTTGGTAATTGTTATCAACGCTGATACGCAGTTGTTTGTATTATTAATTTCATGATTTAATTTTTAATTATTTGTAATTTGTGTAGGACTAACATAGTAATAAGTTATTCTCATGTATTCCAATGAATGAAATCCTATATGTACAATAAATTTATACAGTCCACTATTCAGGATATTTTGTCGTTTCTTATTAATTTTATACATATATATTATTAAGACTCAATCAGGTTTTATTTACCAGCAAATAGTTGAGATACAACCGTGTTCATTTGAATCGGCTATCCTGACTAAACAATAACAATTAGTTGACTTTGATGGCAGTAAAAAATAAACAAGTGGGATATAATTATTATTTAACACACCATGAATCGTGAAGAGTTGATAAAATAATTTCGGGCAACTTTTGAAAGTACCGTCTACAAATATCGTGTTCAAACTGCACAAAGCTTGTAAATTACGAACTGTCGAGAAACCTAATATATTTGTTTCATTATTATTCACTAACAAAAAGTATTCATCTTTAATTGTCTTAAATTCCATATTTTTGAAAGTCTCATGAATTTGTGTTAATGTAGTTGGTAATTTGGGTAGCTTTGAATATCGAGCATTATGTATATTTCTTTTTATTAATAAAACATCTCCAGAAGTTATATTTTCAATATCATCATTTTTCAGTTCAGAATGTAAAATTTTTGATGGTCTAATAAACATTTCATCGACTGCTTTCCGTTTTAAATTGTTACTAATTTTTTGTCTAGTTAAAATATTTTCTGGTAATGGCTTATGTTTATGTTCATTAAAAATCTCAATTTCAGTATCAATAAGACTATTTACTTTTGCAAAGCACTTACACGTTTTGACGGTGCAACACCAACGTTCAACATCATTCATTAAAAACTTGTGAAAACGAAACTTTTGACCAGCAATCACTTTTAATGGTTTATTTTTTTCACTTAGCATTGTATTAAAATTGATCACATTCATTTTCAAAAATCTCCACGTGCACTCGTATAGAACGGTTATAGGTTATATGTGTTCATCGTATGAAATGTTACTACAGTAAAATTTTACAGATAGAGAACAGGATATACTCTTGATAATAATACAGATAATGACCATCGATAAAAATATTATAAATGTTAGTTTTACGGATTTTCCGTCGGATGCAATTAACGTATACATGACAGAAACACAGGCCGCAACTTACGTATGTACCTGAGAAATACCGGGCCGCAACTTACGTATATTGTTATCGGAACCTTTTTTTTTGGGACGCAACTTACATTTACCGGCATATCCGTGTCTAACGGCTTCTGACGACCGTCCGGCTAATGC
>NC_042493.1:22811766-22819036 GCF_005508785.2 Acyrthosiphon pisum
TGCCGCATTGTTGTTGTGTCACAGGCGCGGATAGATGCGCGTCGTTGGAATTCGTGGCTCAGCTTAAATCGTAATTTTACCGGTTCGGTTAATTTTTTAATTCGACATCATCGTGTACCCCTGATACCCACGTGTTTGGATACGTCGTACTCATTGTCCACCGTCGGTACGTCGCGTAGTGCAGGTATACACTTCCGTATGGGAACAAGTGCTCCGGTCAACTTCAACCAGGTCAGACGTATCATACCCATACTGTTTATTATTTGATAATTGTTATCAACGCTGATACGCAGTTGTTTGTATTATTAATTTCATGATTTAATTTTTTAATTATTTGTAATTTGTGTAGGACTAACATAGTAATAAGTTATTCTCATGTATTCCAATGAATGAAATACTATATGTACAATAAATTTATACAGTCCACTATTCAGGATATTTTGTCGTTTCTTATTAATCTTATACATATATATTATTAAGACTCAATCAGGTTTTATTTACCAGCAAATAGTTGAGATACAACCGTGTTCATTTGAATCGGCTATCATGACTAAACAGTGACTATGGATTTTTAATATTATTCATCTGTTTTTGAAACAATATATAAGGAGCCCCCCCCTCCCAATGTACAAACTAGATTCACTTTACTATCAGAAAAAATACAGTTTAAGAAAATCTAGGTACATTTACTGTCCTAAAAGGTGATGACACAATTAAAAATAAAAAAACACACATTGTACAATCAATACATTCATCGTTCCACTCAGAAAATAAAAATAAAGAAAGTGCTCAAAACGATGTATGTATACATTATTTAAAAACAAGTGTTTAATACACGCTAAATAGTAAATATTAATAAAATAAAATTCAACTACGCGTAGAGAATTTTAAACCATTAGTTTTTAATGTATATTAGACGCCATATGGCGTGAAACGCATTGCTGAATGATACTTATGACGCCAATCGGATTCAGTTTGCAGTCAACGTGTTAATGTTTTTATTTGTGTTGTTTTATTCTTAGATTAAAAGTTAATACAGATTTGATGGATTTACATAAGCATTTAAAGCAGAAGGGCTAGCAGTTATGTTTGTTTTTCTATAACTGTGTTTTTCTATACTCGCCTATCAATAATTATTTATATAATTAATCCACAGGTTTACAATTTTTTTTTTTTTTAGATGACTGTTCAAGAATAGAGTCCATTATATTTATGTGTTAGATCTTTGTGTTAAGTTGACTTTACATACAACAATAACTAATATTGCAGTTTGCTTACTTTTTCTTCATATGGAACAGCAAGATCATTACAAGAGATTATCTTAACCACATCTTCAGAAGATAATGATAGGAACTCATCACTTTTAACCACTTCCCTGAAAATAAATGTCTTTATATAGATAATTTATTGCTGAATGAATTTAATAAAGAATAAAATTAATTAAATCATACAGAAACTGTTTTTTTATTAATGCTTCAGAACTTGATAACAATTCCGTGCAGTTATGTATGTCAGCAAACGCTCTGATGCCCAGACAATTCGATGCATCCAGTTGTTTTTGTAAAAACTCAGAACATGCAGCACTAACAAAATCTAACTGTAGGATTTTTGCTGCTGGTAACAATATCTTGAAAATCATCAATAATACATTTAAAACAATTTTATATTAGTCTTTCACAAATTGACTTGTTAATTATACCTGTACATTTTCTTTTGTCATTATCAATTCACCAGTATAAATATAATCTACTAATATTTTTAAAACAGTAGAGTCTAATTCACTTATTTTGACAAGATCTTTATTGCTTTCATCAAAATTATTAAACATTGCTCGGAAATATGGACTAGCTACCATTAAAACATTTTTATGACCAAATGTTATACATCCATCATCTGTTTCAAATCTAATATCACATAAAACTTCTTTTCTAAAAACAAAAAAGTGTTAATAATATTTATTTTGAATGAAGGTAAAATAACTGTTAACATACTTGCGTAGAGATTGTAAGTCTTCTAGTATTCTAACAGAGTGAAAGCTATTTCTAAAATGTGTTGGTTGACATTCATTTGATTTCAATACTTGCTTTAGGTTATTTTCACAAGATGAAGCCTGAATGGTATCCATTTCTTCTAGGGTCATAGGACCTTTGAAAATATTTTAAAAATAAATATATATTTTTGATATCATCATTGAGTTAAGACTTAATACTAAAATTTAATACCTATGGAAGGGTAAAAATCAACAAAATACTGATGTTAAGAAATTATCAACTTATTACCTAGGTAGTTAGATTTATTAAAAATAGAGTATTCTAATATTCTAGTATTCTAACAGAGTGAATTTCATAATTGTTTCTGAAATGTATTGGGTATTTTCATTGGATTTCAAAACTGGCCTTGTATAATATTCACATGATGAAATCAGTGAATCCATTTCTTTTACTGACATTAATAGGCAACAAATTACAATTATATAATATATTTCCTATATTTAGCTAATGTATATATCTGTTGTAGCAAGTAGAGATGGAATCAAAAATAAAAACAACAAATTATTTAAATAATAAAAAAAAAAATACAATAGGTATGCTGATTCATTATTAGACTTAAAATTAAATTTTGGGGCTTTCATTTAATTTTATTTTTATCAGAACAATGGTGTCTTTCAAAAAGTAATTGATAATAAAGTAAATGATTTCCCTAAAAATGTACAAGTTTATTATTTGTCGCTTCACATGTTACATCATGAATATCAATATTATTTAAAGTTTGAATGATGTGGCATATTTTTATTGTTAGTAAAATATTACCCTGTGTCTAGACCAGTGGTTTTCAAACCTATATTAAACATAGCACACCGTGCACTTCAAACAATTTTTATACCTTCTTAAATTGATTAGATGATCAATATTGTTTTGAATTATAATTATATACATTTAATAAGAAATGTGTGCTTGATGGGCAAACAAATTTTTATAATTTTATTCTTGGACGATTAGTTCACATTTTTCAGAAGACGGTGGCACACTTAATGAATGCTTACGACACACCGGTGTGCCACGGCACCCAGTTTGAAAACCACTAGTCTAGACTCTCAACCAAATTAGGTAAGATAACGTATGCTTGACCATGGTCAGGCGTCTAGACACGGTGAAAATATAAAATATTATTGAATTGAAATCAATTTATAGAATATTATGTATTATCTTACCGATTGATTGTAGTTGGATTCAAATAACTGTAACTATGGAAAATACTCCAGGAAAATAGGTATTGAAATATAAGCCTATATTATAATCAATGTAACACCGAGAATTAAAAATTATATATTCAATATATTTTATCACATAATTTAAATTATAAAATAACCACCTGTATCTGATGTCGAATTTTACTGCAGTGCACACAGACTATAGTATTGACTGTGCAGTTTAAGGTGTGCCGTGTTGCATATTATATGCAACACGCATATTATATCTCGAGGAGTGATTGAATGTTGGGTACTTTCAACCTTGCATTAACGACTATAAATTAAATCATTCGAAATTTAATAATAAAATATAAATAAATAACACAGAATGATTTAGCTTTATATTTAACAATATTTAGTAAACATAAAATAAAATTTGATACGTACGTCACAAAATATAAGCAATATGAAAAGTAGGTGCTTACTATTAATTCCGTTCGGTTTCACCATGATTTAATCATGGGTTTCACCACAGAACAATGTTTCACATAATATGATTATAACAATAATATTATTTATGATGGATATACCAATTACTAACCACTAACCACGGTTAAATATTAATATTGCCTCAATTAAAAAAAAAAATTATTTTCTACTCAAATATCCCGCCTTTATTTGAAATACTGTTTGGTTATAATAATAAATCACCTAAATAATTAATTCAATAATTTATGCGAAAAATCTGTACTAAAAATAAACAAATTACCTATGTATGGTTTTTTTTCTTTTTTTTATCGTTTTATTATGGTGGGGAGGATGATATTATAAAAATGTTTGGACATGTTGTTTATCTCTCCTTATGCTCATATTTCTCAAATATTTTGTATTTGAAGTGTTTTAGATTCTGAGTGGAACGATGAATGTATTGATTTTACAATGATGTGTGTTTTTTTATTTTTTTATTTTTTTATTTATTTTTTTATTTTTTTATTTTTTTTTGTGTCTGTGTACACGATAAGTAGTCGAAATAATGCTACGATTTTCAACTTCAGTATCTTGTTCGATCAGAAAGTGAATATCGTTGGTGCATTGGGGAAGGTCAAAATTTAAATTTCCCAGTGGTTTTCAAAAGCGCCGGGAAAAACAAAAGAAAAATTAAGGAAAAACGGGAATTTTTACGCAAAATCGATTTTTCACAAAATTGAATTTGGTTTTTGGTGTAACTTTAAAAAAAATGACCGTAGATATATGAAATTTTGACTGAATGTTTATCTTAGCATTTTCTATACACCATAACATTTTCAAAATATTTTGATGTATTTTGAGCTCTTTACGGACATTTTTATTTTCCATTTTTTTTTAGTTTTTTTCTAAAAATATCAATTAATATCTTTAAATTACAAAAAAATAACTAAAATCATTATTCTTTGTCCAAATATCTAATTTCTTCTAAATTTGAATTTAAAATACCTATCTATAAAAAAAAACTATGTTTATATATGTATATATTTAGATTTTTCAGTTACATTATGAACTACTTTTATGAAATCTTGTTTTAAATTTCCAAACCTTAGCTGTACAAATTGAACATTTCATAATTTTTTAACTACAAAATAATCAGAAAGTTTTTGAGATTTTGATGAATTTTATAAACTTTAAGTTATAACTTCAGATGCTCAAAAAAAATATTGTGAATTTATACTATTTTTTTTTTTCCTCTAACAACAACTTAACAAGAAACTGTATATTTAATTATCATACATTTTTTTATCGATAATAATTTAAAAAAAAATAATAATAAAATCGAAATTTATGTATGCCTATAAATTGCTCAAAAAAAGTCAAAATATTTTACATTCTTATTATTTTTGTTTCTGTCATCACCTTTTAGGACAGTAAAAGTGCTTGGATTTTCTTCAACAGTACCTTTCTTAATAGGAAAGTGAATCTAGTTGGTACTTTTTGGGGGGGAGGGGGTCAAAAGTAACAATTTCCTAGTAAATTTCAAATGCGAGTTGAAAAACAAAAGAAAAATTTTCGAGAAAATCGATTTTGGTTTTTGGTACAACTCTAAAAAAAATTACCGTAGGCACATACAATTTTGATTGAATGTTTATATTAGCATTTTCTATACACCATAACATTTTTCAAATATTTTGATTTATTTTGAGCTGTTAACGGACATTTTCAGTTAACATTTTTTTTAGTTTTTTTTTTTTATAAATATCAATACAATTTTATTTGTTAGTTAAAAAAGCTTGAAAATTTAATAGAAGGTTCTAATTATATTATATCAAAGTTAGATCAAAAAAATTAAAAATCCATAGTCACAATTTTTTTTTTAATAAGCATTTAAAGATCGAATTTTGACAAAATTTATTAAATTAAAAATTGAATAATTATTTTGTAGTTAATAATTTATAAAATTTTCAACTTTTATATCTAAGGATTGAAAATTTAAAACAAGATTTCACGTAAGTATTTATTTCTGTTACCAAAAAATCTAAAAAATATATAAGCCCAGTTTATTTTTATAGTCATTTTAAAGCTCAAATTTGGACGAAATTACATATTAAAAAACCTAGAATAACTATTTTAGTTATTTTGATGTGATTGTATAATATTAATATCGTGGGTAGTTGAAACTTCTAAAGTATACTATTATGTATCTATGATAGTACCACGGTTTGTTGTTGATGTTTAACGCGTAAACGCGTTACCTAATGTATATTGTGATATGATTAATTTGGAATTTATTATAGATAGATTAATTTTTTTTAATACCATAGATAAATATATAATATGTGTTCGAACTTGCCGCCACTTTTATTACCTTGTGTGACAACCGGTCCGCGAGACAGCGCGTCGCGCGGTCCGTGGACGCCGGGCTCCAGCCAAGTCGCCGCCGGCGACCTAAAGTTCGTCTTTGCCGTGTGCTCGTTGCGTGCAGGCCGGTCGTGTGTCTTTTGCCGCACGCTCTATGCGAGCAGACCGTGCGTAGTTCGTGTCCGGCCGTTACGTTGATGCCGTTGTAGCGACGAGTTCGCTGCCGATATAGCGACGAGTTCGCTGTCGTTTTAGCGACGAGTTCGCTGCCATTGCGAGCGCCTCGTGGTGCATACTATACTATTTTGTTGCGCTTTGCCTTTATTATTGTCGTCGACATCGTTCTGGTTAACGTCGACTTGTTGTTCGTTGTGCGACCGCTATTCGTTTTCGCGCGTTCGCCGTTGATATCACTATTGTGTATATCCCGTGATCGACGCCGCCATCAGTGCCGTGATTACCATTACGTCATTTGCAGATTACGTAATCCGGTCACTCGCCATCGTCCGGTGCCGCCGTCAACAGCCGCCGCCGTCCCCCCGTTCACCTGCATGTCATCGACATCGTCGCCGCAGCTGTTGCAGTCACTGCCGCCGCCGGTGACGTATCACCTAGATCCCCGGTTAACAAGATCCCCATGGTTATCTAGATCCCCCTGGATCAATTAGATCTCCATGGGTCAACTAGTACCCTTGTCAACTAAATCCCTATGGGTCATCTAAGCCATCTATATAAACTTGGTCCATTTTGATAAATGTATGTGGTAAGTAGTGATAACAGTGGTCTGTAGTGATGTAAACACCCCGCCTTAATTTAAAATATAATAGTATACGCTATTTACTGTGGCTACGCTTAGTATGGTTATGTTTTAATGGTTGTTCTTAAGTAGTGAGTGGTGGTAATAAGTAGATAAATTTAAAATTCTTCCTATCAGCTATCATTAAAATTAAAATATATTATTTACGCACGGTGAACTTTACATTGATAATACATCTAACATCTATATCCTGTTTACTAAGGATTATATATATAAAAGAACATGGCAAACTAATTATCATGACATGTTTAGTAGAAATTTCTAGTCTCAAAACTAGAAACAATTCATTTTTGAAAGGGTGATTGACTGCGGTAGGGTAGATCACCAAGGATTATACCCATTTTAACCTTAGTTATAATAAATATAGGGTCAGGACTCAGAATGGTCAGATATAAAATAGGTACTTAAATACGGGATTAATTATTACTTTTATA
>NC_042493.1:22819165-22822158 GCF_005508785.2 Acyrthosiphon pisum
CATTCCGGTCCCCCCTAAATATATTATATATATAATATATATACCAATTTAACACTTATTACACGATACAAAAATATAAATTTGTTTGTTTTATGTAGGTACGTAGATATTTAGCATATGCCCTAAAAATCATATAGTATGCCGCATGCTGGTACTATACAATACACATGAATAATATTTTAGTACTCTGTAGAAAAAAGGTGAATACGCATTAATATTTAATAGTAAAGATTAAAACCGTAGGGAAAAACAAAAAAAAAACGGGCAAGTGGAGGACGCTCGCTATACTGTACAGTAAGATTACACGCGGGCCACTGTAATAGATGGTGTTAAATTTGTATTCAATAATATACATAATATAACTGTATCCGAAAAACGATTCAGAGCGGAGACGGTTTGTTAGCCTAGGATATGTAATAATATATTTGTATTTATATTGTTATTATTAATACGCGTGGTAGCCAGTAGGTTGAATTCATATTATTTGTACATTGTATAATTGTATATAATAATATACTTAGAAGTTTCAAGTACCTACCCAAAATAATATTTTTAAATAACAAGAAAATAACTAAATTCGTTATTCTTGGTTATTTAATATGTAATTTTGTCCAAATTTGAACTTAAAAGTTAAAATAACTATAAAAAAAAACTGTGTTTATATATATTTTAGATTTTTGGCCACACAATTAACTACTTACTATTGGAACCTTGTTTAAATTTTCAATTCTTAGCAATTAAAATTGAACATTTTATAAAAATGTATAGCTAAGGATTGAAAATGTAAAACAAGGATTCTAATAAATAGCTCATACTGTAACCAAAAAAATCTAAAAAATATATAAACACGGTTTTTTTATAGACATTTTAAGTTCAAATTTGGACTAAATTACACATTTAAACAGATAAAAACAATTTTAGTTATAGGTATTTTGTTGTAATTTCAAATTATTATTCATGAGTACTTGAACTTTTTAAGTACATTATTATAATTTATACACACAATGACATTTTCAAATTACATTTTTTTCTGAAAAAAAATAATTTCACCTACTGTACTACTGTATGTCTGTAGTTTGTATAGTACTAAATATGCGTGATAGTAAAATAAATTACTTTAATCACAATAATATCATAGAGTATGCTTTGTGCCTTTGTAATATATATATGCATGATACATCATCTTCGCTCAGAATCGTTTTTCGTATACAATGATTTTATATTAATGAATTCAAATTAATTAACACATCCATTACACTATTACAGTGACTTCTCTAGAGTCTAGAATAATAAATAAATAAAGGGACTGGCACCTTTATGATTTTAACGGTTTGGGTTTAGGTTTCGGTTCTCAAAAACCCAAAATTTCGGTTTCGGTTCGGGTTTCGGTTTTTAAAAATATAAAATTTCGGTTTCGGTATTAACCCTTATTATTTGACTTTTTTTTATTTTATTTTTATCAATAAAGTGCTATATAAAAAAATGAACATAGTAATAACCTCTATTTAGTGACAGGTATTTGTAATTTAATTTTCAGAATTTAGGTAATATTATAAAAAATGAATTATTAAAAATAATAAATTAAAATAAATAAATACATTATAATATTTAAAAAAAATAAATAAAAACAAGAATGAATTTTTGACACACTTGGACAACCCATGTTTCAGTTTGATATAATAATTTATAACTTATGTAAAAAATATAAATTCAAACAAAATATACCGCGGTAACGAAGAGGGAAGAACTACAGTTCAGTAGTAGGTACAGTCGAAGTGTCATACAGAGCATAGTATAGAGTAAAGAGTTAACAATACCCGCATTAGGTTTAGGAATTTAATATTATCAATGCAGGCATATTAGTAAGGTAACAATTATAATTTATAATTTATATGACAACTTTATCTTAATTCTGAAACACTTATTGCGAATTGTGATTTGTGATTCAATAACAATATTGATATCGATTACATGGAAATTAGAATTTGGATTTTTGGTATTTCTTTTATGACAATTCTGTTGTACACATAATAATATTCTTATTTCTTAGCATTGGAAAACTTTTATAGATCTACGATTTTATAATTATTTTTTATTACTAATAATTAGTTATTACCTATACCTACTTACACCATAGATAAAATATCTATTGGACTTCGGAACCGAAAAAAAACCGAAAAAACCGTAAAAACCTCTACATCAAAATATAGGTTTCGATTTCGGTTACGGTTCTTAAAAAAATGTATTTGAGGGTTCCGGTCCGGTTTCGGTCCCAAGATTTTCAAAAGGTTTCGGTCCAAAACCGGTCAATTTCGGTACGGTTCCAGTCCTCTAGACTCTAGATACCTAGGTATAGTAAATGTACAGCAGTGCATTATAAAATTTCCCATTTTTTTTATAAGCTTATGAAATTAAAATTTTGATAATATCACGAAAACTCAAATTATTTTGTACCTAATTAATAATATAAAATGTACAATTTCTTTATGATTGAAAATTGAAACTTGGTTTCTCATAAGCAGTTTTTGCTGAAACCCGCAATAGTCTAAAAAATATAATATTATTAATTTTTTTTTTTTGTAGACATTTTATGTTCAATTTTCAAAGTGTTACAAAGTTGGTTATTGAAACAATAAATTATGATTTTAATTTTAAAAAAAATTTGGAATTGATAAGTAAATTATGGGGTGGAGCGAATAAGTGTAGCCCATCTATCCCTTAGTACGCGTTATGCAATTTATTTTTGCTATCTTCTCCGAAAATACGGGCGTATGTAATTTGCGCCAAAATCAACCCCAAAAAAAAAAATTATATGTCATTTGCGCCACATCTAAAAATTTATTTTGGTAATTTGCGCCACTATTAAAGTTTGTAATTTGCACCAAATAAAACTAAATAAAAAGGCATTATGTAATCTGCGCCATCGTGTACCTAAAAAAATTGTAATTTGCGCCATTTTTCACCTTATTAAAATTGTATTTGCGCCACTAATA
>NC_042493.1:22823193-22825175 GCF_005508785.2 Acyrthosiphon pisum
CAAATTACGATTTCTCTATATTATGTAAATATTTTTTAAACATGAGTAGGTATATAATTAGGTTAGGAAATTTAAATATTATATGGTTGTCACTTGTCATTGGTTACAGAAAATAAAATAGTTATTAGGTATTATGATTGGATATCAGACATTATTGTCTATTGATCTACCGTCAATTTAACAAGTAAGTAATAGGTATGAAATAATCGGACCTGGCTGTCGGCTAGAAAACGTCATATCATTCCTCAGGGTTCAGGAGCATCAAAATGGAGAAATACATTTAACTTTTAAGAGAAACACAAACAAATAGTTATAAGCCATAAGATCCCACTATATTATTGTAATCAAATTTTAGTTGTTATACCAAAAACAAGTAAAATATAATGTATAAACATACTCGATTCGAACTGTACCTATAACAAAACGATTAGCCCACAAACCCAATTTTTTACTAGAATTTATCAAAAATTAGTGCATATACCATATCATTTTTGTATGAACTATTGAAGTTTATGAATTTTATAGTATTTAAACGATAAATCTCAATTTTTCAACTAATGATTTTAGTTGTTTTGTGGTACTTTAAAAAATCTTAGACGTTTGGACTTTTTGACAACTTTTTGACATTACATATTTATATCTTAATAGTATTCTTTGTACATAATGCATTTTTAAAAATGTTCAGTATATTCGTATTTAGAAGAATATTTAAAAGCAATTATTTAGGTATAGATAAACCATTTTAAGGCACTAACATAATTATTAGGTATCTCCGTTCTACGGTACGTCGGAATTGACTAATAGGTATAAAATTACAACTTATAAGAACAAATTTTTATTAGGTACACATTATTCTAGCGATCCGGTGTTACATATTAATATATTATGTGTACCTATAATTATTGATCTTCAGAAATGTTGCTATTAGTTTGTTGTTTTTGGTAAATGACTATTATATTATTTATCAGTACCCCTTCATTAATATCCACTTAATAAACGATAACACAAATGAGTATGATCCCGATAAATCAGATTGTATCATTATTAAATGTTTTTCCTATACCTATTATATTGTAGATATTACTATTTATTTCATTTAAAAAAATAATTTCAGGTTATATATTATAGCAAATATTATGAGAAATTAATAAAAATGTTTTAACCATTATACTAAAGCGAAGAAAGTGTTCACACTGCCAAAAACCTTAAAAATATAATAATACAATTATGCCTATAAATTATAATAATAAAATAATAATAAAATAATAATACAATAATGTCCCATCAGTTTTTATTATTGGAATTAAAATTAAAAGTTTAGCGTATATGGTATATCCACAAATATTTCTTATGACTTATGGTTATGACTATGAGCGTCTGAGATTTTAATTGTATTTACGATTTAGAATTATACAAGCGTAAAATAACAATTGTCACTATATTAATAATATAATTGTATAATAAATGCAATGTTTTCAGGAAAAATTAAACCAACCTAACATAAATCATAATATAAGTAATAAAATAAATTACTTTAATAGCATTATTTAAAAACATAATATCATAATATCATATTATACTTATTTCTTATAGAATATAGACGATCGTTTTCGTTCAGAATCTTTTTTCGTATAGCTACAGAGATTTGACATAATTGAATTCAAATTTAACACATACATTAAACTATTAAAGTGCCAATTATTTAAATTTTTTTACATTTGAAAATTTAAGAGGACGCCACAACCACATGTGTTGTCTCCATGAAGACCGTCCCTAGGCAGGGGCGAGCGGGGCCCACGCCCTGGGCCCCGCACTTTGAACTTCTCGTTTAGGCCCCGCGCTCACACACACGAAAAATGCAAAGTTTTCTTAAGTACAATGATTTACATATTATATTACACAACATAAACATTAAGGAAAAACGGGAATTTTTACGCAAAATCGGTTTTTCGACAAAATTGATTTTGGTTTTTGGTGTAACT
>NC_042493.1:22825225-22826789 GCF_005508785.2 Acyrthosiphon pisum
TTTCGCCCTCTCTACTCCAAACGAAAAATACAGCATTTAAATATTTTTCAATGGAAATATTCCATTGAAAACAAACACATTTCTAAAGTCGACAACTAGGGACTTGTCAGTGTACACTCAGATGAGGAAATACAAATGATACTAGGGAGGGCGACTCGCCCTCTCTACTCCAAACGAAAAATACAGCATTTAAACATTAATGTTTATTTACATCAGGATTTATACAGAATTGTAGGAATACTTTGGATTTATACAGAGTATACTCTGATGTTTACGAGATGAGGAAATCAAGTCAAAAATACAAATGATACTAGGGAGGGCGTTTCGCCCTCTCTACTCCAAACGAAAAATAAAGCATTTCAATGGAAATATTCCATTGAAAACAAACACATTTCCTTAAAGTCGACAACTAGGGACTTGTCAGAGTATACTCAGATGAGGAAACTCAAGTCGAAAATACAAACGATAACAGGGGGGGGGGGCGTTTCGCCCTCCCTTGCTTAAACGAAAAAAACAGCATTTCAATCAGGTTTATATTCTCTTGTCTTAATCCTTCAAGAATATTTTTCTAATCTTTTTTGTTTTGATTTATAATTAGAGTATTGAGATGGTTTACAAAGTCATTTCTACATATATTTGTTTTATAATGTCCCCAAGCTAATGTGTCAATACCATTTTCTAAAATAAACCTTTTATCATCATTAACACTTAAAGCTTTTTTGTTTTGTTTAACATATTTTGGTTCTTTTGTAAGTAAACAATTTTCAAAATCATAAAAACATATTTTGTTTTCCACAATATTTTTTTTTAACACCGTTGGCTTTTTTAATTTCTTTTTCACTATTGAAGATTCTATGTGAATATAATTTGGATCTTAAACCTATAAATTCAGACATAATTTCTCCATTTAACTCATCTTTAAATTTACCTAAGACTTTTTTGTTTCTTAAAGGTAAACCATAAATATTCTCTTGTGGATAATCTGACGTGTCAAAATGGTCTAACATAGTTTTCATATCCTGGTAGAAATCGTCAGTTTTTATTTCTAATATTAGTGAGTCTGTATCTGTATACATCAATTTAACTCTATTTCCGTATTTTTCCTTTATTGTATTATAATAAAAATCGTACATTAACAATTTAGACAAATCTAAAACACACATTACTATATATATTGGTTGTTTGAAAGTTATTTTTGTTCTTTTCATATGGACTGCAACTAAATTCTCTGTAAAAATGGTTCTTTTGTCAAAATTTGGTTTTGCAATTAATTTTTCTAACTGGTATGCATTATTACATAATCTTATGTCAACATGAGATCGAACATTCATCATGGTACGTCCATAAACACTGTTGTTCATTAATTTGAAATACTCTTTTTCAAACTCATTCTTAGCTTGTGCTCTGAGCTCAGTATTAAAATCTATATACACTTTTAACCAAGGGGATTGACTAAATTCTAAAACTCTGTGAATTTTCTCTATTTTTAATCCTAATTTAATGTATAATTTTAATGTTTCATAATGTATTATATATTTTTTCTTGTCATACAAAGTTGTTAATA
>NC_042493.1:22826839-22831177 GCF_005508785.2 Acyrthosiphon pisum
GAGTATCATCGAAAGGTATCAAAAGTGTCGAATTACCTGTTACCTCCGTTATACTTGGTGTTATTTTACTAAAATACCAATTAAATGGAATCGGATGGTTTTTTGTTGTTTCACACGGATATACTTTATCAATCACCATGTGATATTCACCCTGTAATAAGTGGAATACATATGATATATATAAATTTAATTACAAAGAAATCACAAATATAAATTTGGTACATTGGTATTAACTATTAATAATAGAAAAAAAGATATTATGTTTAATAAATCAAGATGATTATTAATTTACCACAGGCAAGTTTGGCATAAAAAGGCTTTCGGATTGTGACGATGAGAAAAATAAAAGAAGTCCGAACGTTATGATTAACATTTTTCCTATGATTTCAACAATTATAGTGTTTCTTACGTTTTCAACAATAAGAATAAATAGGTAACTAACAGTGATATGCATTATAAAATAAATTAATATATTTAAAATGATTGACATCCTTGATCTGTAATTTTTAAATATTGCCAGAAATAATTATATAAATATATTGAACCGGAAAAATGTAATTCAGTTGTCCCGGTAATTATAAATGTATCTATATGTTTAAATAAATGTTAGTAGTGGCACTAAAAAGTTCCTGTGATTCAATTCTCACAAAAAAAAATAATTTTAAAATTAATAAAAACCAAAATTATCGATATTATATTATATCATGGGTGTACAAACCATGGCTCTATTCATAGACACTTGCGGGCTGGACTGATTGTACAATAAATTATAATGAGGAAGGAAAATATAAAAAATGTCGTGAAATAATACATTTTAAAATGTTAACTAACTGGTAAAAAAGAATGTATACATGTAATTAGGTAAAGTTATAACCTATGCTGATGATACCTGCTTACTTTTCTCAGGAAACTCATGGGTAGACGTTCATCAAAAAACGACTGTTGGAGTAAATACTGTATTTAAAAAACTAAATAATAATAAATTGACTTTGAATATAAGTAAAAGTGTTTTCATTGCTTTCTCGATATATAATACGCACATACCTTTCGATGGTATTATTATTCACTCTTGTAATAATCGAGATTTAAATTTAAATTATGTAACTGCCAAAAAGTAAGTTGGGTTACGATAGTTAAATATTTAGGTCTTATATTTTACTGGAATCTACGGTGGAAATTTCATATTGATAATGTGGTTTTGAGATTAAGATCTGCAATTTGCAAATTTTTCAAATTTAATAAACTCTTACCTACTGAAACAATGTATACTGTATATAACGCACTCTATAAGTCGATTCTCCAATACGGTATTTTAGTATGGGGCGGGTGTTCTGATAATGCTATAAAACCACTTGTGATTCAACAGAATCATGCAGTAAGATTATGTCTAAAGAAAAATGAGCTCTATGGCTCGACTTCCATAAACTATAAACAATTTAGAGTTCTTCCGGTCAGTTATTTATTTAGGCAGTTCTCCATTCTATTTAAAGCAGGTAACATTACTACTAAAACCGTTAATAAACGGGAACACATTGCTTACCATTTGCATGTTAGTTACACAAAAAAAGATATAGGTAAAAAGTTCGTTGATTATTTAGGTTCAATTAATTTTAATGCCATGCCACTTGAGCTGAAAATAATGTAATAATTGTAAATAATGTAAATAAAAATAATTATGAATTTAAGAAAAGATCTATTGTAAACTGGTTGTTTCTTAATCTTTAAATGTATCGTATGTTAAATTAGGAAATAAATTTATATAAATATTGTAATTTTGATGTATTTTATAAATTTTATTGTTTACAAACAACTCATTTACCTCGACACAAGCTCTGCTTATTGTGGTAAATTAAATAATTAATGTATGTAAATATATTATTTATTCAATAAATAATAAAAAAAAAAAAATTAACTTTCCGTTAGGTACAATATGTGCTACCTACCTCGACTTCGTCGGTGTCGGAAGCAAACTACCGTAAAAAATTATATGTATAATAAGATGATTTTGTTATTGGTATTTTTCTTGATGTTAAAAAAGTCTTTAATCTCATCAAAAAATTTTTAACAAATCGTGGTCAAAGAAAAAAATTAAATAATGTATTCAGCAACTATAAGACTTTGAATTACGGAGTTCCACAAGGAACTGTGCGTCCACTTTTCATTGTATACATAAATTATCTTCTAAAATTAAAATGTGATGGCTTAATAGTTAATTGCGTGTTTTGCAGATGATACCACAATACTATGACCAAAATAAAGCCAAACCAGTTACTAAATCGATGCAAATTATGTCTGATGTGAATAAATCGTTTAGTTTAAATTCTGAAAAAACGAAATCGTTATAGTAAAATCCCTTTTTCTACACATTTACAACTAAAATATATAAAAATTATATTGATATATTAATTATGTGTACACAGCATATAATTGTTAAATATTGTTTAATAATGATGTCGGTGGTGTAGGTACCTAATTACTAATTTCGTTACTAGGGCACACATCATCATATGATAGTTGCCTTTAGTCAGGAATTTAAAATCTTTATTCCAGACTGGACTAGCTGTCGCAATGTTGCAATATGTGCAATGTATACAATATGTGAATGTCCACTGCAGATGATGGTGGTATTATGTCGCGGTCGTTATCGTAACGACCGCGGCGTCTCTATCGACGTCCGCGAGATTGCGACCGAGAACCGGTCTGGCCGCCGGTGGAAAATTAAAATAATAAATAAAAAGGTAGGTGTGCGTTGTGGATAACATAAAACATTAGGTTACATAAAACAAGAGTGTTTTTAACTTTTCAACAGTACGAGCAAATAATAGCCATGACCAATGATCAAATGACCCAAACATTAGTACCGCAAACGAAAAAAAACTAAATCGTGCTAGAATTGGACACTCAAAATTGACTCACGGATATTTGATCGCTAAAAACGAACCACCGATATGCCTCACATGTGGCACCACACTCACAATTAAACACACTTTTGAAGAATGCAGAATATAACAAATACAAAGAGAAGAACTCAACATAAGCCACGACGTTGGAACAACCATAGGTCCAAACCCTGACAATGAAGCCAACACAATAACATTTTTCAAAACAATAAAAATATTAAGCCTACTGTAAATTATAACCTAAATTTCGTAAGATCTAAAATTGTATAGGTACCTACTCCTACTCATTTCCTACTGATTTATTTATAAACTATCTTTTTTTTTTTTTGTTATTATTTCTTTTGTCTCTGCCTGTCAAAAATATGTAACACTGATGGCCCCTGTGGTCGAAGCGGAAATTTTTACTGTGTAAATTTCAAGATCACTAAAAAAAAATCACGAGAAAAGTTATTATTTAATTTGATTCCGCAGAACGTTTCCAATGATATATATTATAGCGTGGACTAATGAATTATATACGCTCCTATTAACTATACAGGTTTTATAAATAATTTAGTGTTGTACAAAAACTGTTCAATTTAAAAATACTTATTAGTTATTACCAGTGTTGGGATTATTTAGATCATTTTATCTAGATAAATTTTTAAATTATCTTTATCTTATCTAGATAAATATAAATAAACTGTTGACAACTATCTTAAGAAATTATCTTAGATAAACAATTTACGTATCTAGATATTTAGATAAATTATTCGAGGACATACTTTTTGGTTTTAATTACAATTGAATTTTAAAATTTTATTCGTTATTATTTAATATTTATATATTGCTAATGGTATAATAATATTACTATCGGCTAATTTAACAATAATGATGGGTTTATCGTTTATTTGTGTTTATTTCAGTATTATTATCTGAGTTCCATTAATAAATATCATAAATAGGTACCAATTTCACATACATTAACACAGTAACATAGTACGTTACGGTTATATTGATTGGTGACAGGCGACAGCACTCTTTCCCCCTATCCATCGTGTAATTCATATAGGGCCAGTTGTTGTACCGTCTATGATTATGGTTAATGTAATTTATTATTCTACGCTTATATACAACAATTAATATTAATTTTAATATCTATTTTATATTTATTATTCATCTAGATCTTTCTGCTCTATTAAAAGGACACTGAATTCTGTGGCTGTGTTGGTTATGAAAATAGAACAGTTAAACATCTATTGCGAAAAAATATAAATTTTCATATTATACAATTTATCTTAATTTTATCTAGATAAAATGGTTGTTTGATTATCTTTATCTAGATAAAAATTAAATTTATTTATCTTTATCTTTATCTAGATAATAATTTAGCTATCTATTCCCAACACTGGTTATTACTATATTAAGAATTTACATTAGAATACGTATAACATTAAAT
>NC_042493.1:22831277-22833718 GCF_005508785.2 Acyrthosiphon pisum
AAAGATAGGCCAACTTATTTGCACAAGTAAACTTTCTCGTAAAAATATTCGAGTACATTCTCGTTTCGTAGCTGGATGCGACGACTCATCTCTTTCCAGCTATCGCCTGTCATCAATACGCTGACGAACGTTTTGCGAAATTGCCTTTCAAAGTCGGTCCAGTAATCGATATCTCTCGATATGAATCAATGACGGGTGGCACCGCCTAGATTTGCACGCACACACTGCAGTTTAAAATTGTCTGGCCAGCGATGTAAGTTAGCGACACACCATTCACAGCTTGCGCACCCGTTGTTAACCAATTAAAAGCTGGCATAGATTTATTCAAATCTGGAAATAAAACAGCAATAAATTTAAATGCCAGTGAAGTAAACTGGGTGGTGCAAAGGTATGTTTTTGCACCACCAAAAAATCATTGAAATATATTATAATATATATATTATATATATAGTTATATAAAGTATATAAACTTATTAGTTTTATTTTTTACATTACAAATAATATATAATCAATTAGGTACTACTAATCAGTATTTGCTTAATATTTTTACAATGAAAATAATTTGCAGTGGCACAATATTTAATCATACCTCATTATGTTTACCTACGAAAGACTTTGTATTGCTAAGCAATACAAATTCAAACATACAATATAGTGTAGACAGTGTAGTGTATTAATAACTTATGATTATCTAGTATTAAATTATCTGAATAACTATGTCATTTAAGATTATCTTATTATTTAAAACCTCGATAACTTCATATTTTATAAAATTACTGTTGTAATAAATTTTACGTAAAGATATTCACAAAGTAACCAATAATAAATAATTATAAATGGTTTTATGCATTTTATAATGAATTGTAATAATGTATTATTTATTAAAATTTGAATGGCTCTCATTCAGTCAATTTTGGTTTTAGAGTCATGGTCAATTGGTCAAAATGACTTAAAAAAATTGAGTCTATCCGAATTTGGTATCGAAAATACCGGTTGCTATTAAAAAAAAAGTTGCATCGCGCATGCGCGTACCGAAGGGGTTAAATATTTGAAATTTATCTGAAAATGTGTATTTGTATACCACAAGCTTGTAAAAAAAAAATTCGATTTATTCCAACTTAATCCAGCCGAGAACTTCAGTGTTCCCTAAATTGGTGAACACACGGTATATAATAAATATAAAATTTGCTCAGGTACGTTAATTTATTAGCAATAATAATATATAGAATTATATTATAGTAGAATAACATAGTAATGATATAACATTTATTAATATACAATTTATTAAAGTGAGCATAACTCTTTAGAAGACAGGTTTAAAACATTCGATATCATAAAAACAATTGTTACGTAGTAGTAATACAAAGAAAAAATGAAAACAATTTTGAATCTCGAGTACTCAAACCGTTTCTGAATACCGTTTTTTGTACGAACCGTATACGTAGGTATGCACTTTTTTTAATATTGACTGATAAATAATCGTATTGTTACATAAAATAATGTACACACTAAAAAGTAATTGATAATATAAAATAATTAATAATATTATTGTTGAGAATATAAAGTAGTTAAGTGTTATCTGTGACAATTAGTATATTATATCATTGATTACAAATACGTTTATATATGTTTATAAATAATATAAGTATTTATAATCAATGATTATAATATGTAGGTGCTGTTCAAATAGCTTGGCAACGGTCATCAGACTAATTGCAATAATTAAACTATAAATCTGTTTTTCAGTACCAATTAGTGTAATGACTTTCCACATTTTTTGATTACCATGTATATTAGCAGCAACATATTAATAAAAATAATAGTAGTGTGATAAATGTTATTATACATGAGAGTATTAATAAATAATAATATTTTTTTTCATATGATAAGATGTGTTCCAAGCTATTAGCTATGTGCACGGGGCTGCTCTCTGCTATCTCGTCCATATAAAATTATGATTCGGTTATCGTCGCCATAATAGAGAAATTCCGCTATGAGCGCCACATATGCGTTCGCCCAACAAAATCGCAACAACCGTAAAAATACGTGAACATTTACTATTAGGTACTAGGTATATAGGTAGTTTATTGTAAAATTTTTTTATATTAATTTAATTTCATTATTTATCATGCCGGGACACAGGTGCATCGTACCAGGATGTAAATCTGGTTACGACTCCTGTGTCAATAAATACCATTTTTTCACTGTCCCAAAAGATCTGGCTAAACTTGAACTATGGAAAAAAGCTATACCGAGGAAAGAATTTGTATTTAAACAAAGGCAAGTGGTTTGTGAATTACATTTTCACGAGAGATATAATAAGGACAAAAAAATTACAGACATAAATGGGAAAATTGTCGTAGAGGTATTGTACCGCTAACTAGTCGAGACAATTTATATAAAAAATATATAGTATAATAACATTTAGTAACTTTTTATTT
>NC_042493.1:22833768-22838924 GCF_005508785.2 Acyrthosiphon pisum
CAGTCTAACACTTCAAAATTAAATCATTGAAGACTGCAATACGATAGTAACAGATATACATGTTAAGATGATGTTTCTCAATACTTGCGTGGAAAGGCTGGTATTAGTGGAATCGGATAAATATTTGTCTCCAACCTATATAGATGTTGAAAATATAATTATCACAGAAGAATGTCTCGATATTGTGCCTACAACAGATGGGAAAAGGTTTAGCCGATATTATTTTAAGAAATTTAAATTCATTTGGTATACAAACAAAATATTCTAGGAGCAAGGTAAAAAACAACGATTTCATTAAAAAAAATTTTTTATCAACTTGAAATGTAAAAAAGCAGGTAAGTGGATGTCGCTCTGCTGTATAGTAGATTACAAGTGGGTGACTTTGAATTCAATGATATAATATCATTGTATAAGAAAAACGATTCTGAGCGGAGACGATTTGTCAGTCTGGATATTTAACATTGTTATTATTTATTTTATCATGTAAGTTGAATTAATATTATAATTTTTTATTCGTTTTTATGGTGATAAAAAAAGTGTTGGAAATTAAAATCCCATTTTTAGCGTTTTTCGGTGGTTTTTTCTGTGGCATTAAATAAGTATTGAGTAAATCGATTTCTCTAAAGTACCATCTTGATCCAATTTGGTAAACGATCAGGTACTATATGTTGAAATCGATAAACTCCTTCTGGTAAAAATTTTGTATACAGGATTGTAAAAAAAAAAAAAATAAACACCATTGTAAAACCAATAAAAAATATTTTCAAAAACATTAATACTTTTTGAAATAATGAGTGTTTCATGATAAATGAATCACTCTGTATAGTCTATTATCATTGAAATAGGCAGTGTATTACTAATCAAGTGCTTAAAGTCACCAAGTTAAGTTCAATTATTTAGCAAACTATTTTAACATAAAAATATTAACATATATAGATCAAAGAGTATTTAAGCTATACAATGATATCACAAAATTTACATCCATTTTTGTGAGTTTGGCAGTGTTCTTGTTGGGGTATTGTTATATCAGTAATCAATTTCAAACATTAATAAGCAAAAAAAAAATTCCTAATGGATTAATATACCAATTCCCCTTTCTTAAATTCATTTCAGAAAAATAATTTACTAATTTGTTTGTTATTCGTTGGTTAGGTTAGGTTAACGAATATGTATCTATTAGTATGTTTTTTAAGGGGTATTCGTTATTATAAGCTAGCAGGTTGTGCTCATCATCAGACTGTATCTATTAGCTTATTAACTGATAATAATAACTGATAGATATTTTTATAGATTACATCTGATACAGGTCCAGCGGCTTTTGCAGAGGTTACGACTTGCAAGTGACTTTCGACTTTGGACTGTCTCCAATTGTAATAGTACATAATGTAATCGGGATCGCCGGAAAGCGCAGCCACATATACGTCGTCATACGAAAATTTAATTTTGATGAAACTGTTGGCTTTTGATTCATATGGTATGGTCAGCTGCCTTATGTATTTGAATTCGTCCAAATCGTATAAGCTGATTGACGGTTTTTTACCTTTCTCGGCTACGGCCAAAATGTTTCTACATTTTAAACATGATAATACAATTACTTGATTGGTGGATTACTAGGTTTCTGTTTAAAAATAAATAAACAACTATTCTGTTTAATCTCTGATACAATGATGCGTGTATTATACTAAGCATTTAATTACAGTTACCTGCGTTTCAATTAAACGAGAATAGGTTGTTCAATATTGTTAAAAATATAAAAAAGCTCATAAATAATATTAAATTGTTTTGATAAAACATTAGCTCAATGTAGATAAACGGTATAGTCACTTTCCTATCATCGAGATAGATAAACAATACTGGAGCACGCTCTTACCAATATCGTCCGTGATACGAAAACGAGCCATGTCCTGAACGTTACCTCCACCTTCTGCAGGGCAAAAAAAAAAATAGCTACAAACTTGCCGACGTACTAAAGAAACATAAACGCCTCATAATAATGTAGGTACTTCCACTCGTCCGATTTTAAAAATTAAAAACTATTTGTACTTGCTAACAAGCCTACTATACAGCGATATTGTTTAAACAGAAAAATAAAAATAAATAGCTACACAAAAGTATAAAACGAATAATTGTAATTAATACAATAATATAGACATTTATCGTGTTTACAGCTAACCACTTACCTTTAAACATAAGCAATAATATTATAGTCCAAATTTTATAGAATATAAATAATTTAATTAGTCATTCAGTCATCCATTTAAATTAAAATTAGTGGTTAATACCATATTATATTGAAGTAAGTACAGCAATATTCCAAATCATAACATAAAATCAGACTTACTGTGATTTAACTATTTAAGTAGGTACCTATTACTAAATAATAAATAATTAATTTAGAATATTAAAATATAATATTGTAATAGGTAATGTAGGAAATGGAAAACAATAAATACAAATTCAACACAAAAAAAGGTGGGTAAGTGGATGTCGCTCTGCTATACGGTAGGTTACAAGTGGGTCACTGTATAATGGATAGTATTAAATTTGAATTCAATGATATAATATCACTGTATAAGAAAAACGATTCTGAGTGGATACGTTATGTCAGTATTGATATTAGACATACATATTTAGGTATACTTATCTATAGTATTATTAATAATTTTCAAATTAATCATATCATAATATCCATTAGGTAACGCGTTATACATCAACAACAAACCATGGTACTATCATAGATATATAATAGAATACTTTAATAGTTTCAAGTACCCACAAATAATATAATACAATCACAACAAAATAACTAAAATAGTTATTCCAGATTTTTTAATATGTAATTTCTTTCAAATTTGAACTTAAAATGACTATAAAAATAAACTGTGCTTATGTATTTCTTAGAATTTTTGGTAACAGAATTAAATATTTACGTGGAATCTTGTTTTAAATTTTCAATCCTTAGATATGAAAGTTGAACATTTTATAAATTTTTAATTACAAAATAATTATTCAATTTTAAATTTGATAAATTTTGTCAAAATTTCAACTTCAAATGCTTATAAAAAATAATTGTGCCTATGTATTTTTAATATTTTTCAACTGCTCTTGTAACAATGTATCAGGAGCCTTGTATTAATTTTTTACACTTTTTGGCCCAATAGATAAAACTTTACTGATATTTATGGAAAAAAAAACTAAAAAAAATTGAAAACTTACAATGTCTGTAAACAGCTCAAAAAGAGTCAAATTATTTTCAAAATTTTATCGTATATAGAAAATGCTAATATAAACATTCAGTAAAATTTTCAAATATCTGCAGACATTCGTTTTTTAATTACAATAAAATAAGAATTTTGTCACATGAGAAATCGAGCGAATATCAAATGTTGTAAAAATATGAATTTCAAACGCTCATAAAATTTAATTTGAGTTTCTTATAGACATTTTTTTTTTGGTAAAGATAGATTATCCTATAAGTATCGTAAATTTGATTTAGACCACAAAAAACGACAAAAAAAACAAAACCTTGAAAAAAATCTAAAAAAGCAACGTGGTGCGTTAAGTAAATTTGTTTTTTCTTCAGATACTCTGGAGAGAGTATCTGAAGAACAGAATGAAACTGAATGTTATGAAGAAGAGTTAATATTGGAAGGTGATACAGAGCAACCCTGTTGTTCCAAAGAATTTGTGACTCAAAATAGTATTGAGATAGTTGAAAAATCTAGTGACTTAACAATAATTAATAATGAAAAAATAGTGAACGAGATCAAAGAAACAGAAATTGATTTTAGTGATACAGATCAGTGGCCACAGTCCTTAACCCATGATATGCGAGTTAAAATTTTTCTTAGTAAATCTGAAAAAATCGAATTCTACGAAAGTTATTCAAAAAATGATCAAAATAGGAAATTTAGTAATAAAATGTTTTATAGAATAATGAAAAATATCAAGAAATTGGTTGTTTTATTCAAAATCACGTGATGGAGTTTACTGTTTTTCTTGCAAACTTTTTAGTTCACAATTAAAAATTCCTAACCCGGGTAGCTTAACTAATTATGGAACCTCAGATTGGAAACATATAGCGTTAAAATTGGAAAAACACGAAAATTGTTCTTTTCATAAAGAAACAATTCTATCTTGGAACGAATTAAAAACACGAATTATTAAAAACGAAACTATCGATGATTTGCATTTAAAGGAAATAGATAAAGAAAAACAATATTGGAAAGATGTGCTAAAACGAATTTTATCAGCAATTTTTTATTTGGCAAAACATGGTGATGCATTTCGGGGATCCTCTGATGTCATTTATACGGAACATAATGGTAAATTTTTAGGCCTCATAGAGATGATGGCCAAATTCGATCCAGTTATTCAAGAACATGTTCGTTGGATAAAAAATAATGAAACTCATCATCATTATTTAAGTCACCAAATACAAGATTAACTGATTGAACTTATAGCACAAAAAAATTCGTCAACAGATTGTAGAAAGCATGAAAGAAGCAAAATACTTTTCTATAATGATGGACTGTACTCCAGATGTTAGTAGAGAAGAGCAACTTTCTATAATTATTCGTATTCTAGATATGGGAAATAAAAGTATGTCTACAATACCTTGCATCAAAGAATATTTTATTGAATTTATTATTCTTAGCTTGATAATATGGTATGAAATATTAGTTGAAGTAAATACGGTAAGCAAAACTTTACAAAACATTAATATTCATTTGGACAAATGTAGTAGCCTTTTAAATGGTCTTTTAGAATTTTTAAAATCATTTGGTTTTGAATCTTCAAAAATTAAAGCTAATGAAATAGCAGATGTCTTAAATATTCATAAAACATTTAAAAAGAAGCGTTTTAGAAGGACAAAAAACAATTTGAGTATGAGAATTCTGATGAAATAATTGATGACGCAAAAAACAATTTCAGAATTTTTTTATTTTAATGTCATTGCCGATGGAGCTATATTATCATTTAGTGAACGGTTTAATCAATTTAAAATGTATAGCAACAATTTCAGTTTTCTATACAATATTGGTGAGCTCCAAAAAATAACTTATGACGACCTTATGAAGAGTTGCTTAGATTTACAAAATTATCCAAGTGACGGAAAATTATATGATATAGTTGCTTCTGAATTGTATGAAGAG
>NC_042493.1:22839030-22840397 GCF_005508785.2 Acyrthosiphon pisum
AAAATGAAACAGCAAATACATTGAATTTTAAGGACGTCATAGAGTTGTTTGCGTCCAAAAAATCAAGAAAAAAATTTTAAATATTCTATATTAATTTTGTTTTTTATTGCTTAAATTTCTAATGTTTAAATGTATTATTTTATATTAAATTTAGTACATAAAATTACAGAACCTTTGTACATTTGTATACCTTAGTGGCTTAGTATGTTTGTAAGTTGACAAGTGTAATAAGTTTAAAAGTAATCATTAAAAAGTTGAAAATTAATATTTTCTATTACTAATGTATTTTCATTTCAATAAACATCATACTAGGGTCAACTTTTTGGGAGGGCTTAAGTCTTTTATGATTTAAAATTGTTTTATTTGGGACCCACATTTTTTTTGATTTTTTGCCTTAAATTACACCTGTGTTCTATGCGCTATGGTTATTGGTTAAATAAGTTTTGCCCAAGGCCTCGCAAAAGGTAGCGCCGGCCCTGACCCGAGTATACTGTCATTAGTAGGTAGGTAATATCTAAGAACGTATATTATATTGTATGATTTATGTGTAATTATATACTTGTTATTGTTAATGTCCATTGTTGTGATGACTTTTTGTGGTTCGTTCAAGTACACAAACTTCTGAGAATTATTCGAGTAATCGTGTATGACAATAACACCGGATGCATGATAAACGAGTTTTTCATCGTTTAAGAATAAACAATTGTTGGACAGACCGGTGGTTAACCCAAAGAGATACTTCGGTTCTAGAGAATGTATTTCTGACAAATCCTCTTTCATGGTGAATGTTAATTATATATTTATACCTACGTACACTATAGAAATTAATCACAATATTGTTTACTAACAACGTATAAATGGCAAATGTTACGTTTTATTGGTTGCCAGACATAAAACTGCGATTTAGAGTTTTAAAACCAAATAATAATAGTAATTAACGATGTGGCAAGTGTAGTAAACCGACGGAATTTACTATTATTCATAATGATTTATTAAGCGGCCCATACACGATAAATATTATTGCTCAATATTTAAATCAATAAATATTTCAATAAATGTTTCAATTTCTTTTGCATTCACACGATCAATATTATTGCTCAATATTTCAATTGAATATATTGTTCAGTTTCGGTCAAAATGTCTAGCGAAGAGAACGCAATAATTGCTATTGCTCTTGCCTTGTCACTTGATGAAAAAAAAAACCAAAAAAGGTGAAAAAACAACGAAGAACCTGGACAAAAGAGTGGTTGAAAAATAGACAACAATATACTCACGAGAAGCTATTAACAGAGTTGCGTAATTTTGAAAAAAATGATTTCAAACATTTTTTAAGAATGGATGATGAATGTTTCGATAAAATTTTAAAT
>NC_042493.1:22841115-22842016 GCF_005508785.2 Acyrthosiphon pisum
TATGTATTTAATTACCTACGATTTTACAATTTATTTATATCATGGTACAAAATATTAATCCAGTGGTAAATTTGAAGAAAAATAAATACCAGCCGGTCAGAGGTCACTATTACAAGTTCTCAGTACTATAGAGATTATAATATTATTTTTAGGAGCAATAGTAATAGCCGTTGATGAATTCATTTATTTTGTCAAACTAAATAAAAGTATAAATTTCTAAAAAAAAATTGTTAAACGTTAAACGTTAAATCTATGATATTATATGCATATAATTAATGTTCTTAAACCTTAAACATGCAAATTTGTGCAAAAAATCACCAAATATTCAAAATTATGCAATAAATATTTTTGTATTTGTAATATACGTACTATGAATCAAATTAATTTTGATTATATGATTCAAAAAGGTTTTCACATAGGTCATTTTTCCCTAATTTAAATATATAATGGTGAAATATGCTGTCACATGAAATTTGGAACACCCTGTATACACCTTCTCTTCAGAGGATGAAACTAAAAAGAAAAATTGAAGAATCTCCAGTAAAAACTAGTTTGAGAAAAAAAATTAAAGTACTGCAACAAACAGTACGAAGACAGAATATGAAAATAACTACACTTGAGGTATTATATTTTGATGACAGTATGGTATGTATGGTTTTATGTGGTATAAGGTAATTATGTGATTTAATTGAAATATCTATAAATAATATATAAAAATTTATGTTTGTTTGCTATGTTTTTCTTCTATAGACAATTACAGGATCATTAACAAAACAAGTAGAATAATTAAGAATAACTTGAAATATTGTTAAACAATCATTCTGTATATTATATTTGATTATATAAAGGTCTATGTATCTATATGTATTTATAGTAAATTTAAAATTGTGTGTTCATAGTG
>NC_042493.1:22842066-22847522 GCF_005508785.2 Acyrthosiphon pisum
AAATGATCAATTATTAACATTACAAACTACTACCAGCAGAAATACTTCGGATAGAGCTAAACAAATCAGAGACATGTATTCTATGTATTTTAGCAACGAAGGGGCTGTACCGTGGCAAAATAATTATGTTCAAAATGAAATGTAAATAAAAAATAAAATAAATAATAATTTAAAAATATTATTATTATTATTATTGTTATTATTATTTATAAAATAAATAATAAAAATATAATTCAAATAATTAAATATTATAATATAAATAATTTTCATACCTCTCCAACAGTTTCAGTGATTTCGTCTATTTGATCATCAACATTGCTTGTATTTGCGACTTTTGGTGGTGGAAGGATTTGTAAAGTACTTCGAGATTTTGCTGGTGTTTCTTGGTCCCGGAGAAAATGCATTTCATTAAAATACCACAAGTGTGACTGATAAATGTCTTCTAAACCAGCTCCAGATTTTCGTGAATCATTTACTTTTTTAAGTTCTTTTCTATAATTTGTGCGTAAAGAATTAAATTTCTTTTTAACATCATCTAATGTCGCTGTCGGAAAACGTTCTTGATATTTCTTCAATAAAACATCATACGCGTGATTTTTCTTATTTCTGTCCATGTAATCATCAGATTTGATTTCCCATAATGCTGAATGATCACGATAAACTTGAATACATTCTAATATAAAGTTTCGTTCCTCATTTCTTTCGGAAGAAGACATTTTACACACGGTTTTAAAATTATTTCCGTACTGAACACGTGTATACGCACTTGTTATCGTGACAAAAACAAAAACTATACAGACGGAATATTGTCAATAGTATTGATAAGTGCCACAAATAGCACAATAATATTGACAATCTATCAATAAATATCAAAATAATTTTGATTGTTTCAATATATTGAACACGTCTTAAATATGATCCATACACTGTCAATATTATTGTCAATATCAAATATTGAGCAATAATATTGATCGTGTATGGGCCGCTTTACTTTGAATACATTAATATAATTTACGACGAACACTTCGTACGACAATTCTTGGAAAGTTAGGGGTACCTACAATTTAAATTTACAGAGGCCGAAAAAACACATTCGCGGCCACTCCAGCTGACAGATTCTTGGAATTATCATAGAACGCTAATAAAAAGTTAAACGACCGAAATACCTAATGATATTATACACCACAGATATATATATTAAACTAGATTGCTAACTATTGATAATACGTGAAGCGAAGTTCCGCCATTTTATCTGAGGCCAGAAGTATTATCAATTATTATCACAGTACTGATAATAACGAATTATGACCACCTGTTCAATGTTATCCTGTCAAATTTCAACGTTTTTGGTTTTTCTAATTTTTTTTTGAAATTTATACTTTTAATTGTAGTAAAAATTTGTTTAATCGTTACTAAATAATTATGCCATATAAATGGTGTGCGTATGGTTGTAATAATGTCGATGGAGTGGACAAAAATATTAAGTTATTTAGGTAAAATTATAAATATTTAATAAACAAATTTATCTATTATTTTATTTATTTTCTTTTAAAGATTTCCTTTGAATGAAACCACGGAAAAAGAATGGGTGAATGCCATCCAAAGGAAAGATTTTAAACCATCCAAGTATAGTAGACTGTGCAGTGCACATTTTAACCCAAATGATTTTGTTGAAAATCCAAACAGATTGGTTTTAAAAGAAGGTGTAGTTCCTATATAGTAATTTTAATTATTCTGCCACTCCCATTAAAAAATACACGAAGAAAAAAATAACTGGAAATGTTTATTCTCCAGTGCTTAATGAAATAGTTCAGAATAACAGTCGTCCAGGTATTTTAACCAATTATCACTTAGGTACCTATCTATATATAAAGTACAAATGTTAATACTAAATTTAATTATTAGAAGATTTAACACCTTTTAATGAAATGGATACAGCAATTGACTTAACATATTATGGACCCAGTGAGTAAAAATTTGTAAATTTAATATATTAAAGATATTTAATATATTTAATTTTATTTTAGATACTAGTCTTTCACCACATACACCGACATATGTATACACCTTCTCTTCTGAGGATGAAACTAAAAAGAAAAATTGAAGAATCTCCAGTAAAAACTAGTTTGAGAAAAAAAAATTAAAGTACTGCAACAAACAGTACGAAGACAGAATATGAAAATAACTACACTTGAGGTATTATATTTTGATGACAGTATGGTATGTATGGTTTTATGTGGTATAAGGTAATTATGTGATTTAATTGAAATATCTATAAATAATATATAAAAATTTATGTTTGTTTGCTATGTTTTTCTTCTATAGACAATTACAGGATCATTAACAAAACAAGTAGAATAATTAAGAATAACTTGAAAATATTGTTAAACAATCATTCTGTATATTATATTTGATTATATAAGTCTATGTATCTATATGTATTTATAGTAAATTTAAAATTGTGTGTTCATAGTGTAAAAATAGAAGAAAAACTTTGGATGTGTGTGGTTGTCATGGATATAATAATAACAAAAATATAACAATACATTCATCGCTCCGCTCAGAATCTGAAATATGTATATGTAATTATAACAAAAATTAACAAATAAATGGTACCTATATGATATATTTTTTGTGTGTATTGTTGTTTATAAGTTATAACTATATTTCCGATGTCAATATGGCTAAGCAAAGTTAGTGAATTGTTAGTGTACATTTCTTGTTAAAATAATATCTATTATGTTTAATGTATTGGATATGGATTTGTCAATATTTGTTCAGTGGTTGAAATGGGTAAAATTGCAAGTAGATATTTTTATATAATATTACAAATTATTAGGAGTTGATGTCTACAATCAAATCATCTACTGACACAGAAAACACTGCCACAATTGCAAAAAATTTTACAGAATCATTTTTAAATGATTTAATAAAAAATACTAATGTAGAACCTACAGCACGGCGATATACTGATGAAGTAAAAAAGTTTGCCACAACAATTTATTTTTACTCTCCTAAAGCTTACAGTTATATCAGGTATAATTAAACTAAATCTATAAATTGTATTAGTAAAATTGTTAATTAAGTACAAAATGCTCAGTCATAATTTAATTTAAAGGTCTTCAATTAGCCTACCATGCCCTAGTCCCATTAGAAATTGGATTTCAAATGTTGAAACAAATATTGGTTTTTTAAAAAATGTTTTAAAAGAAATAGCAAATTTCCCTGACGAAGACAAATATTGCTGTCTTATATTAGATTCTATGAGCATTAAGAAGGAAATTCATTGGGACAAAGTTAATCATAAGTATATAAAAAAAAAATACAATTTATTTAATTAAGATAATGAATGATATAAATGTATGTGTTTATCTTAATTCTTTGTAGGTATAGTGGATATTGTGATTATGGAAATAATGTGACTGTTGAAGATTGTGAATCGGCAGCTACGGAAGTTCTTGTTTTCTTATTATCAAGTTTGAAGAAAAAATGGAAATGGCCAATTGGATATTGGTTTGTGGATAAAATAAAATCAACTGTTCAATCACAATTAATCAAAATGGCTATTACTGAGTGCAATGAATTTGGAATTAAAATAATAAATGTGACATGTGATGGTGCATATGCTAATCTTAGTACATTTAAAATATTGGGTTGTGACTTGGATCAACCTTATGATTTGATTAAATCTGATTTCAAAATCGACCTCTTCGCACCAAACATATATTTTACACCAGATGCGTGTCACAATGTTAAGTTAGGTAGAAATGCATTAGGGACTTTTGGCGCTTTTAAAGATGAAGATAATAATTTAATAGAGTGGAAGTATATTGATAAACTATTTAAATTACAAAATGAAATAGGATTTAAATTAGGAAACAAAATAAGTTCAGCTCATATAAATTGGAAAGGAAATTCAATGAAGGTAAAACTTGCCGTACAAACATTAAGCAGTTCCGTTGCAGATGCTCTTACATATCTCTCTCAAACATCAATAGAATTTGAGAAGTGTGAAGCAACAATTAAATTTATTCGTATTATTGATGAAATATTTGATTTTTTGAACTCTAGAAATCCATTTGCTAAAGGATTGAAACAACCAATTTATAGTCACAATATTCAATACCTAGAAAAAAAAATGAAAAATAATATAGAATACTTGTATTCTTTAAAGACAGTAACAGGTCAGTATTTATGGAGGAGTAAGCGGAAAACATTTATTATTGGTTTTGCTACAGCTGTGAAGTCGACATTAGCTATAGCCAAAGATTTATTAGCAAACCATGGTTTTAAGTTCATACTCACCTACAAATTCAGTCAAGACGCCATAGAAATATTCTTCGGTTTTATGCGGGGTAAATTTGGGCATAATAATAACCCAAATTGTTTGGAGTTTAAAAATGCTCTAAAAAGTATATTATTGCATAATTCTATTAAAATGAGCTCTGGAAATTGTGCATTATTATCACCAGTTGAAGATTCACTTTTTGCGATTAAATGGAATTACAAAAAATCTAAAGAACAAAATAATGATGAGATTGATTATTATTTATTGGCAGAACAAAGTAACACTACCTTTCTTAGTTTGATCACTGAAAATGTTTTGTATTACATAAGTGGATATGTGGTAAAAACGCTCTTACAGAATTTGAAGTGTGAATCCTGTATTCGAGCTATTCTAGATACTCCAAGTGTTCATGATCATACGTACTACAAAGAGGAAGATGATAATAAATCAATTAGAAAATTTACACTTGTAAAATAACGAGGCGGTCTTAGACTAGCTTCAGATAGTGTATATAAAACCATTAGACTGACAGAAAATTTATTTAAATCATTGATAATTGATAAAAAAAAATTGTTTGCTAAAAACATGGACCAAAAAATAATTATTTATGTACAAAATGAATTAGCAACATCTTCAATAGTATTCAAAGAGTGTAATGATTGTTGGGATGCAACAGACTTATATTCAAAACCACATAAAATAGATATGATAAACCAAATAACAAGAACATACCTCAAAATACGACTACATGCCTACAGTAAAATACTGACATCGTCAATTGCAAAAATGGCGAGCAAAAGACAAAAACTGACCAAAACAATTTTATTTTATAATATGTAATCTACTCTGATCAATGTTATATTAACAATAGCTTACTATAGTAAAGCTATAATGATTTTTATATTATACAATCTGACAACTAATGTTTAATTTTAAATATTTGGGTATGTGATTTATTTAATTTATTTAAGAGGACGTCGCACCCGCATGTGTTGTCTCCGTCTTACACACGTACGTTATAGCAAATGTTCGTTCAGAAGATTCAATTGTGTGCTGTTAGTTTTTATATTAGAGTGAATTGACCTATTATCAAATTTAAAGGTAAGATTATTATCTAGGGCCCCACGATAGGCTTTTATTAATTTTATTATTTTTAAGTGAGTTATGA
>NC_042493.1:22848528-22856319 GCF_005508785.2 Acyrthosiphon pisum
GCGGTCCGTGGGGTGATGATAGGGGAGTATACACACACTAATGATCATTTACTACACACACTAAGACGATCAGTAATCGCAGTAACGAAATGATTGCCTAAACACAACTCCTTAAAAATGACACATTTGCAGGGGCCTTAATTGTTATTTTTCTCGTCGCCCGCCCGTTCCTAACGCGGTGCGACCTTGCCGTGTTTCGCCCGTGTTTACACGTTTATCGTTCGTCCGTCGGTTTCGTCATTTGAATCTGTCGGCCTCTTCTGTGTGCGTCGCATTTACGTCGCCACCGAAGTATTGTACGATCATTCGATCAGAATCAGGGGTATGAAACTCCGTGAATTGGCCGAATCGGGCGATTGTAACCTTAAACACGGCGTGGCATATGTAATCTATGATAAAAGTAAACAGTGGAAACAACCCGACCCCTCGCAGAATACCCTGCCTATTAGGCGGAAACGGTTTTTCAATACGGGTATAACATCATGTCAGTGTTACGGAAACAGTTTCATTGTTCGGACTTCAGATCATAGGTAAACACTTCACCCATCAGCTGATCGAGTTTCGCTTCTATATTGTTCTATGATCAGAATATCGTAATTTTGTCGCCCGCCCGACTATCGTCGTGTGGTTCGACCACGGCTCGTCCACACGTACCCACGTGTACACGTATTGTTTTCGACCGCCCGCCCTACATCGTGCGAACGTGTTAGCCGTGATGTGTTAAAGTGTTGTCGTTTGTGCCGCGACAACGGGCACGCAAGTGCCGATCGTAATTTTGCCTGCGCCGGCCCATTTTTTGATTCCGTTCCGACGCCTCCACGCTATCGTCTACCACCGAACGCAAGTACGCGGTGTCGTCGACCAATTTGCCATTGGACAACCGCTCCGTCACCACATTATCACCTGCTATCAACTTCAGCGTATCAGGTCGTACATAATACGCGCATTTTTTGTTATTGTATTTTATCGTCATAGGTCTCCGACGTGCTTTGTCGTATTATTATTCTAATTAATTTATTATCAATTTCGTCGTCGTCGTCTTCGACGTACATTTGTATTATTACATTGTTTTTTGCCGATCGGCTTGTGATCGTGCAATATTATTATCACTAACATAAGTATGTAAGATTTATCGAATTGCAGAATATTTCAATAAATTGTTTGTATATTTTAAACAACTGTTTTATATTTGCATTACCGCATTAGGTTATAGGTACCTCGTATTATCATTATATTATTTTAAGTTCCTGTCTCAACCAGCTCCTATTTTTATCTATTTTAAATACAGTCCACTCACTCCCACATTACAGGGTTATCGACAGGTCACCGACGAGGTAAGTCGCACACGACGCGCTACGTGTAACAGCCGCAATCGCACACGCGTACACGCGTCAACGGGCTTGATGTGCAGCCGTCGCAAAGGTACTGTGTATAATAATAAAAATATATCAATCATAGTTAATGTTTCTGATGAAGATAATTTATTGCCTACTTTTGGTTTAGTTAAATTAATTTTTATTACTGAAAATAATGAACCATATGCTATTGTAAAATTGTTTATTACAAATTATTTTGATGAACATTATCAAGCCTTTAAACTATCATTTAACAATGTTACAGATTTTTTGTGTGTATCTCTAGAAGATATAGGGAATATTAATCCTACTCATCATGTGGTACTATCTAATGATATGGCTTTTATATCTGTAAAATATTAAATTGGTACTTATATTTTTAAATATACATTAAGTTTTTATTATTATACATATAATATGTTGTTATATTAAGTTTTGGAAAATAAAATAAGTACCTAACTTATTTTGTGTTATTTTCTTTATTTAAAAATAATTGAATAATTAATCCTAAATTTGGTTATAAATAAGTTGATACTTGATGCCATAAATATTTAAAAAAAACATACAAATGTACTTTCTGTACTTAATACTTACTATCATTAATAACCTAAATATACCTGCTAATAATGTATAATGTATTTGGAAAAGCAATAAATTTTATGAAATTACAACCATGTAGTGATATAATTTTGTAATGTTTGTTAGAGGGTTGACATCTATTTCATCTTTTTACATAAATAACTAATAACAAAAAAAAAATGTATGTTTTATTAAATATGGTGCTGTAAAAATTAATCTTATAGGGTGGATATTATGTCACCCACATCCCCCATGTAATACACTGCTGGGTTCAACTAATTACATAGTAAGTATAATTATATAGTTACAATTAATAATAATGTTGGAGTAACTACACATTCTATGTAGTTACAACTAATAATTATGTTGGAGTAACTACACATTTGATTTAGCTACAACTAATATTAATGTTAGAGTAACTACACATTCTATGTAGTTACAACTAATAATAATTTTAGAGTAACTACACATTCTATGTAGTTACAACTAATAATAATGTTGTAGTAACTACACATTTTATGTGGCTTTTACTAATAAATTAGTTGGAATAACTACACATTTACTGTAACTTCAACTATATGTTATTTAGTAGAATGAATTGTAATATTTCAACTATATATTTAGTAGAAAGAACTGTAATATTTCAACTAATGTATGATAGTACTATCAACTATTAAAATAGCTGTCCTATATCAGGGGTATGACACTCTCAAAATTCCTAATGTTATTTAAAAAAAGTGGGGACATGGCCTTGAACTCGTGGGCACTGCCATTTTGTTAAATATGAAAATCAGCTGTCGGCTCATATCATATATTTCAATCACAGAACAATAGTTGATACTTGATACCATTATGATAACACAGAAATGATAATAAATAGTTAAATTATAAATTATGCTTTAAACCCATAACTATTTTGTATTATTTATGTTACTTAGTAGTTAGTAAACTTAGTTACATAGGTAATATGAATTATAACATTGAGTTAACGTCAGTTAACGTTTTTTTTACGTACCGTTTATCTGCATTCAGTATAAAATACTATAAACATATTATGTTCTGTGATACGACTTGGCCAGATTTACCTCGAATTATCCCGAGATAATGTGAAAATATTATTATTATAATACAATTAATTAATATATTTAATTAAATACGTCTTGAAAATCAATCAAATTCATTAAAAATATAATCGTCGTTCACGTCCAGTTAGAAAAAAACTGAGTGACGTTTGCGTATTGTTCACTAAATATGATCGACGTTCTTTCCAAACATTGGTTGTTAACCTGGCTCGAGAGAGTAAATAATAAATTGATCCGACATAGAATATTTTAATATAATGTCTTTAACTTGTAAACATACCTATATTATAAAGGTTAATGAAATAAAAAGATTTGTATAAGTATATAATTATGTATTTTTATTATAAAGCACAAAATAATGATTTCATACATTCACGAATAATTATAAAAATGATCAATATTTAAGAGGATGCTATACCCGCATGTGTTGTCTACGTCTTACAAGTGTAAAACATTGCAAAAACGTTTTGTGCGGGAAAGAACCACTCAAGCTGTAATACAAACTAAGCAACCAAATTTTCACACTAAAAAGAGAAGAATATTTAATGTGCAAGGTTGTTTTTAATTTTTCGATATCAGAACTAAAAAAAAAGTTATTCAAGTTTGAAAAACTCAAAAATAATGAATTTTTAAACAACAAGTACTTTTTTTGTATTTGTGATATCGAAAAATTAAAAACAACGCACAGTAAATATTCTTCTCTTTATAGTGGGACAATTTGGTTGCTTAGTTTGTATTAAAGCTTGAGTGGTTCTTCCCGCGCAAAACAGTTTTGCAATGTTTTACATTTGTAAGACGGAGACAACACATGCGGGTATAGCGTCCTATTAAATATGAGAATGTTTAAAACACAAAGTTATTATAATTTACATATTGGATAATATTTGTATTTTTCTATTTCGACTACCTGTACCTAATGCCTTAATACTTTTGTTCGTTCTATTTAAAGTACTGAAAATTTTAAACCTTAGGTTAATAAGATACGTTCTAGGGAAATTTTCACAAGGATGAATCAAATAAACATTGTCCATAAGAGAACGAAGTTGTTGACCAACATTTGGTCTTGCAGCAAAAGAAGTAAAATTTTGATCAAAAATGGATTCTAGAGTAAAAACATATTGGTAAAAACTAGAGTCAGGCATCATGAATTTACCAAAAACTGATGAAGTATCTTGTTCATAATTTTTTAACAAACAATAAAACGTTTCATTTGTTAAATTTGTAGTGGCTTTTCCAAAATTGAGACAAGTGTCACAATTATGTACTGCAATGCATTTACTTATTAAATATCCACAAACATAGGCTAAGGCATTTTGTTCAGGTAGATCAAGTATCTTATAACTTGATCCCTCAACAGGTAAGGCTTTTTTAACACAATTGGATTTTTTTCTGGAAATAGTGCTTCTAAATCAACAGAAGGTGTATCATTAATGGTCGTTAAAATTTCATCTAAATCAGCTATACAATTAGCTCCTTCAGAGTGTTCAAAAACATTTAAGGAAAAAAGTTTTTTAAAAGTACGTTGGAATTGAATGGGAGTTGGATTAATACAATTTCCATTTTGTATGCGCGTAGTTCCAAAAAAGTTTTCAAGAGAATCTTGATTTAGTCTATTAGTATATAGCACTAAATCCTCTGTAGGACGTTGTTTTTGTAAATTTTGAAAAAGTCTTGATAAACCTGCTATTGACACTAACCATCCATTAATGAATTTTAAATTAAAACTTTTATTAATAACTACCCATTCATTTTTAACGGTGTTATAACGTTTAACAGTTAAACACTTAAAATAATCAAACATAGAATTTAAGAATGTTACTTGAAAATCAGCACCAGTAAAAGGTAGACAAAAACATTTGGAATTGGATGGTTCTTCTTCAAAATTTATTTCAGTTGAATTTGGTCGAGAATTGAATATATCAAAAAGATTATCCATGGAATTAATAAAATCAATTGTGTGAATACTTTCAGCTGATAAGTCACCAGTCAACATACAAGTTTCCATTCCAGCAGCTACAGTTTTGCTAAATACTTGGGAAGCAAATTTAACTTTCATTTTCTGAAATGAATTTGGATTAAGATGAATGTCAGTTAATTTGGGTGCTAAACGAATATTTCGGGTCTCATCTGCTGAATAGAACTTTTCTAAATGAACTTTTTCTGCAATTTTATTATTATATTCAAATTTATAGTTGAAAAAGTTATTTCTTGTTGCTTTAAGTAAATGAGGAGGATCAAACATAAAAACAATCTCTTTTCCTGATACATTAAAATAAGGGGTTTCTGGAGTTATACCTTGTTGATCAGCAAATTTTTTAAAATTAGAGCCCAAATCAGAAATCATTACTTTAACATTAAAAGAAATACTGGATAATTTTTGAATACAGTTAAAAATTATACTTTGCAAATCATAACCAGAACAATTAGACGCAACAAAAAAGTAAGATAGAGGCAGCTTCCAAGAATCATGCAAGCCACGAATCATAATTACCATTACTGACTTAGCTAGCTCATGTGTTTTGATGGAGCCACTGTTATGGAATCCAATAATTTGGTCTTTAACAGTGTTATAATAAAGAAAAGCTTTGATAGACATCTCATCTACACATAAAACACATTCTTTACTCTTAGCAGACATAGAACTACCTTTTAAATTTAACACTTTGAACACCAAGTCACTAAAACCAGGATTTATTTCCCAACGTTCAGTGACTCTTTGTAAAGTTCTTATACTTGGCAAATTAAAAGTTGTTTTAATTAAACGATACACTTTAGGCCCAAGAAAATGAATTTTAAGTGCAAATTGTTTCACTGAATTAGAATACCGGAAACCTTTAGATGATTTGATATTTATGGAAGGTTGTGATTTAATAAACTTAGCGATGCCAGGCCTTAAAAATTTATCACATAACTCATGGAAATCTTGAATTGTGGGATGTTTTGCTCTATCTACAGATTTTTGTAATTCAGTAAATTGCTTAAGTAAATCCTTATACTGATCATCCTTATATTTCATACTTTTCCTAAGTTTACGTTTCCGTGGGGTATCTGATGATAACTGTAACGATGTTTGTGTCGAAGTCATTGAATAAGAGCTACTAGTTGATGCTAAAGACAAATTTGAACTACTTAAGTTACTTTGATAATTAAGTGACAATGGAGTTGAACAACTTTCAACAACCATTTGTGATATGTCAGTCGGAACGTCAACATTATCAAAACATTCTTCGTCACAAACATCTGTTACAGTCATCAAAGATACTTGTCCCTCAGAAGTTACGGTTTCATCATTGAAAGTGACAGTATCAAGCTCTGCATTTTTTTGCTTCTTCTTTGAGGGCATAGCACCACTGATAAGACGCACTTGCTGTCGTCCCACTGATGAAGATGTAAAACATGTAGCTTCAAAATGTGTTCAGAACAGACTCTTTGAAACTGAACATCACAATTTACCAGGTCATTCCGACCAATTAAGGATGCCCATTGATTACACCTAAAACATCACATAATACCGTATAACTTATATAATTTAATTGCACTTAAATGTTTATAAAAAAAAATGTAACCCACAAGTACCATAAGAACAAACTTTTCTTCGAAAGTCAACAATTCTATAATATTAGGTACCAACATAAAGAATAATATAAATTACTATTTGTACTTGCTCATCAACATTCTTCGGAAACCTGAAAAACGAAACCTTGGATTCAGTGCCGCAACAACCGGGGGTGCTAGGGGTGCGAAGAACCCCTTGGCCCCTCGTTAAATCATAAAAATGGGCCCCCGGGCCAGTGGCCGAACTATTTGGAACTTTTTTCTTTTAAGGTGTCATAAAGTGGTATCTTACTATCTTATTATTTAATCAAAAAATAGAAACTAATGAATACATTAGAATCATAATTATTATTATAATATAAAACAAAGCCCTAACTATATTTATAACAAAATATTAAAAATAATAATTTCGAATGGCAGGGGGCTGAATTATACCACTAATACCATATTTTCGAAATTCTTAATTTTGCTAATGGTTTACTGCATTTAAATTGGGACAAAAAAGAAAATAAATGGTTTTAAGAGGTTGCATACCATTTTGCTCCTTAGTCCTCACAATATGTGGGGACTATCACTACAGTGTACAATGTGTTCAATGCTCTTCACCTATCTGTAAGCAGTAAGCAGTGTATACCTATATACATATTATATTAACTGCATAACATAATGTATTTAGCTAAAAACAACAAGCAATATGTATGAAATGACCTATTGGTACATGAGCATGATCGCAACTAGGATTAAAATTCTGGGGGGCTACAGCCCACCTAACAAAATTATTAATTTAAAATAATCTATAAGCAGCTTATATCTAAATAAATAAGGAATGTTTTTTTGGAGGGGTCTGAATCGTAGTCAGGGGGGGGGGTGGGGGTGCTAAAGCCCCTCCCCTCTACTATAATTGCGCCTCTATACTTGGGCCCTATTTATTGGTCGCAAACCCACCAATATGTACCAAGTTGCGGCACTGCATTCAGCACTATAAAATTAATACAATTCGAGATATTCTGTTAGATTTTCATCTAAAAAATAAATTAATCACAATTTAAATGTATAAGCTGTTTTATTAATATTACAAATTGTTAACATTTATATTTTAATGATTGTATAATAAATGTTGTAACATTATAATAAAACAAATAATATGTTATCCTACTTGGCTACAAGTCTACGAGATATAAAATCAATTATTAACACATTTAAGTTGATTAATACAATAT
>NC_042493.1:22856369-22863533 GCF_005508785.2 Acyrthosiphon pisum
GGGCATAGCACCACTGATAAGACGCACTTGGCTGTCGTCCCACTGATGAAGATGTAAAACATGTAGCTTCAAAATGTTCAGAACAGACTCTTTGAAACTGAACATCACAATTTACCAGGTCATTCCGACCAATTAAGGATGCCCATTGATTACACCTAAAACATCACATAATGCCGTATAACTTATATAATTTAATTGCACTTAAATGTTTATAAAAAAAAATGTAACCCACAAGTACCATAAGAACAAACTTTTCTTCGAAAGTCAACAATTCTATAATATTAGGTACCAACATGTCGCGGGCCTGTGGGGTGCCGCGTGGATGAGGAGTCTGAGGTGAGATAACCAAAGTAATGTTAGCACCAAAAAGAAAGAAAAGAAAACACAATTTTGGTGATGTAAACGACACAGGGTCAGTGTTTTATTCAACGTACGAATGGCACCGACACGGTGAATAGTGAGAACACGGTAAAAAAGAAAATAATAGCTTTCCGTATTATATGTTTGTACGCTACACTTCGCGGGGTCGTCGGTTGTCCGTACGTGTGTACCCGGCGAGGTATCGAAAACAAGTTGCTCGTTTTATCCGGTTCGCCGAACGGCCGGCCGACGGTTCCTCGCGCGGGTGTCGCGCGCTGGCGTCGTCCGTCGTCGATTGGCGGTTTGTTTGAGAAGCATAGCGCGGCTTTCCGCGTAAAAGGCTATTTGAATTCAAATAGCTATTACGCGGGACCGCGTCAAACATAAAGAATAATATAAATTACTATTTGTACTTACTCATCAACATTCTTCGGAAACCTGAAAAACGAAACCTTGGATTGTTTCTGTCCACTCTTGTTGTAACAAAACGATGCAGCACATGTCATAACCATGATTATTTTAATTAGTAATAATTACTAATGGATAATGATAATTAACATAAAAAATAATTTTTGAATGCGTAACGCAAAAAATTGTAAGTTAATAGTTGTAGTATTATATTTGTAGGTTATAGGATCAAAAAGTAAACAAACAACAAATGAACAAACCGTTTATTGTAAAAAAAAATCGTTCGTAACAACACTTCTAAACCACCAGGTAATCATTTACAACATCAACACTAAACCACCAGAGATCGCCCACCAAGCAGAGTGTCGCTTCTGTATTGTTCTGTGCCTATATATATAATTATAAATTACAGTTAAAATGACGATAATTTTTGTTATTCTGACTAGATAGTTTTTTCTTGAGGTGTCAAATTTCTGCGATTAAACGTTTGCCAGTTGAGTTGGGTGCCCTTGAGAACCCACGTGACTAAGCCCTCAAGTAACCCACGACTCAACCCAAGCGACCTGAGCTCTTGAAAACTTTCGGGGACCTAGATGCCACGCCAAGTAAGCGTGGCGGCGACCGTTTGTACTTCAATCGATTGGTGTTGGGCGCGGATCGCGGCTTTTAGATCCGCACGGTCGTTATATTTATCAACCTTATTAGAATGCCATGTTCTCGGTCCGGAACTAGAAACGACTTGTACATTGCATATAACGGATATACGGCATCTTGTTTCGTCGCTTATCGTTGCGACAATGTCCGGCTTCATACAAAAAATATATTTAACGTTTACAAGGTACCACGTGCACTAGTACTAATTATTAACAATAAGAAACGACCGTTTAACACCGTGGTTTACACTTTTTTTTTTACACTTAGTGACCTAGTCGACGTTTCAAGGTTTATTTTCTAAAATCTTTAGACGTATACCGGTCTGGTTCTCCTGTCTCTCACCGGTCGGACATGTGCAGGGGAAATGGTGGGCATTTTGGTGGGCTCATTCTCGGATATAACCCTGACGTTTTCACTTGGCGCGTTCTGATCTAACGTGTCCCCCGCGCTCCCTACACTGTTTATCGCTAATGTTTGGTCTAAGTGTCTCTTCCAAATACCCGCCTCCATATCGACCTCAATGACATTTTTGCTTAGTGACTTTGTTACCGTACCTTTTGACAATTTTTGGTCATTATACGGTAGTCGCGCACCGCCACAGTATCCCCTATTTTTAGCTCGTGTTGATGTTTACCGTGGTGTTTAATTTGCGTTGTTTGGCGCTACTGGGTATCAGTGCGTCGAATCATAGAGTAATATAGAGAGGCCGTTTCCACTGAATAGTGATGCGGAAACTGTGGATAATAATCAGTGTCACCACCAATAAAATACAAAAAATTGTACTCGTCATTTTGTATCATAATTCAAGCCATACCATAATGTTACTATGTACAATGTACAATGTTACAATAAATTATGAAACAAAATATGTCAGGAATAATTTAAAATCCTATCTGCTCTTTCTCAGTGGCGGTTTTTAGGGGGGTGGGGGCGAAGGGGGCTCTCACCCCCGCCCCCCTTAGATTTTTTTTGTATGTCCTTTTTTCAAATGAAATTACACTAAATGCTTGAATTGCTTTAATTATGGTGGGGAGGCCCAAAAATAGAAAATAGCCCCCCTTTGATGTTTTATCAAAACCGCCACTACTCTTTCTATATATTCTTTTTTACTGTGTATAATAAATATTTACTACCAACTAATATATTAAATTTCAGATTCAAATACAATCATAAAATTACCGATTGGCGTTTATAAATAAATACAAATACAAAATATTCAATCTGTAAAATATTTATTAACTTTTTTAATCATACTTATTTATAATACAATGTGTTTATTAGTTGTTATTACATTAATACAAAATATGTATACAACACTTTACAAAGAAAAGAAGGTTATTGTCCTTTAAAAATCGTGATTTTGTTATACCACATTCTTAGTGATGGTGTTTCGTTATGGTTTTTTAAAGTGTAATCAATTTTTAAATTAACGTAGGTTGATGTAATTGATTTTATTAATAAAGTTATGTGATCAGTTAATGGACTTCTTGTTTCTTGACTATGAGTTTTTAATGATGCAAACAAGTTTGAGTTGTATAAAAAATGGTTTAAGACTTCTGACTGAATTTGTAATTTATTGACTGCTTTAATCCTATAGCTGTATTTTTTTTAATACTTTTTCATTTTTGAAACAAATATTCATGACGCTGTCACTTGGGTAAATTAAACCACCTCTATCACCAACCTTATTTTTTAGGGTAATAAAAGAGTTTAAAAAACATGCTTTATCAGTAGCACACAATGCATATTTTCAGGTATTACATTTAAGTGTGTTGGTAAGTTTATGAACTACAAATCCAGCTACATAAGTTATAACTTCTTTTGAAAAATAACTAAAAGAATAATCACTATTACTCACAATATAATCATGATCCATTATAAATGAATTTATATTTTGTGAATTTTCTTCCTCCACAATTTTATCTGAATTTATATTTGTTGAATTGTTATTTAATACTGTGACTGGATCTGAACTAGAATAATGTAAAATATCGATGTCTTCTAAAGGTATACAATTGCCAGTATTAAATTGCTTCATGTCAGTGGTTCGTATAACTAATTTTCTATAGGCAGAGCGAAACTGTCTTACTGTTGGGTTATTGTTGAACCCACCATGGGAGCGAATACTACAGAAGAATATTTCTAAATGGTCTTGACTTACTTTATAAGCTTTAATATATGACAGTTTATTAGACTCAATTAATTTTGAGTAAAATTTCAAAAAACTATTTAAAGAAACAATGAAACCTATAAAACCAGTTTTACATTTAGATTCAAGTACAGGTATAAAATTATTATCACTCTCTAAGATTTTAAGACCTTTGATATAAGTACAGAAATGATTTGTGAACAATTTAATTTCTTCAATATTTTCTTTGCAAAGTGCTTTTTTGGATTCAATGCAATTGATAGATCTACTATTTAATATATCAAACACCTTATTAAACATCTCAATAAATGAAATTGTAGCACCTGCATTACTAAACTCATGAATTTTAAGAGTATCTTTGCAAAATTTAAGTGCGTCTGCGACTGATTGACTTAGTAGTTGAGTTGCAAGTTATACTTTCATTTTCTGTTTAAAAAATAGTATATGGTTTTTTCTTAATTTATTAGCTAGGTGACATCCTTCCTGCTCCTGTAAGTAACATAAACGTTGAACATATTCAAAATTAATTTCATTATTTTCATAATCCAAGAATATTTTCTTTTCACCAAATACGTTGCGGACCAATTTGATCATATGTGCTGGATCAAATATTGCTACAATTTTCGAGTCATCATATTCGGAAGCAAATGAAGTATTTAATGCATCAACTGTAAAGTTACAATCTAAAAGCTTTGCAGCAGTTATATTAGAGGAACAGCCATCAAATGTTAAGCTAATAAAATTGACACCAGTGTTAGACAACACATGCAATGCATGACGAACAAGCTCTACTTTTTGTGCACTGTTCAAACTATTTGCTAAAAAGTAACCAATTGGCAATTTCCAATTTTCGTTAATAGAAACAACTAGAAAAACTAAACATTCTTTAGCTACTGCTAAACTGTCATTATCTATTCCACTTCCTATGTCAACTCTACCATAATATTTACCAGTAGTTCTATCATACTCTAGATGTTGGCGTATTGCCATTTCATCCATTATTAATGCACAGAACACAGGATCTGATGAATTCCTCACTTTCAGTTCTAAAAGTTTCAACGATTCCATTGTTAAGCCTGGTTCAGCATTGAAATGACTATACCATTTGCTAAGCGTGCGCGGATGAGGTAATATTGTATTAAATTGATCTCTGACATACTCATAAGCTTTTCCAGAAAAAAAGTGCAAAGACAAAGCAAATTGGCGAACAGCAGGACTATACCTTTTGGGAATTTTTTTACCCAATTTTTTTTTTGTCCAATTAGTAACAAGATCTTTATGCTTACCAAAAGATTCTAAAAGTGAAACACTAGTCTCTTCATCAACAAAATTTTGATTTTTGATGTCATTAATTATGGTTTGCATATTGGCAATTTTTTTATTTTTTCGTCGTATGGTTTGTTGTAAACTCTTTAATTTCTTGTTTTTTATAACTATCTCTTTGGAGAGTTGCCGAACGCTACGTTTCAAACATATACGACGTGGTGTGTCCTCAATAGCGATCTCACTGGCAGCCATTAATGCAGCTTCAGATTTGTTCTAAATAAAATTAATAATAGTAAACAGTAATAATAATAATTTCAACATATATTTTAATTTAACAATTCATATTTATTTATTTATTTAACGCCAAACGGCAATTTATAGATACATTGTAATAGTTAGTAGATTAATAAGAGATGATGATAATGAAATAATATACATGGAAAACATAGTTATAATTATAGACTTAAGTTTAAACTTATACTAAACAGTGTTCAATTAAAAATAGTACATGCTAAGGTAAAATAAAACTAAAGAAAAAAATATTCAGTAGAGATAAATAATAACATAGTTAGCTACAGATCAGGAGCTGTTAAGTAGGCGGCATCTATACAGCGAGAAGCAATATTACCATCATATTTTCATCAAATTTGTCAGAATCAAATGAAGATGTTGATGGCTGATTCACTGAATGTACCTCTTTGGCTTCTATATTTTGTATAGGCAACTAAAAAAATTAAAATAGGTATATTATACTATTATAAAATACATAGTATGGAAATATATAAATATTAAATAAAAATGTCTACACAAGATATTTAATTTTAAATTTAAATTAAAATACTATCATTACCGAAACATTTTTATTTTGCATATTACATTTGTTAATTTGAATATAACTACTAACTTTTGACAAAGTAGATGTTTCATCCAAAGGAAACACACCTAATTCCACATCACTTATTGAAGATACCTAGAAAAGCAATAACATAATAAGTACAGTCATATTATTATTAGAATAGTAAACAATGTACGTAAATTAATACTAAAATAATTATTTACCTTAACAAGAGTTTTATCAAAATGTAAAATATCATTTTTTTTATTTATTGTTTCAGGTACTGTTACTGGTACAGTTTTATGTAGTTTAAGTAAACGATTGTTTTGCCTAAGAAAAATATTATTATTATTAGATTAGTTATATGTATAAAAAAAAATTAATGCAATAATTATTGTAAACTTGCATATTTTATTCGACCGACAACAATTGATGGAAATACATGTTTGTATAATAACTTTCTATGTTGTTTCATTACAAAACATGATTTCTCAAAATGTAATGAACAAATTACACTATATTTGGTCACGTCTTTTGGATTTAGATAGTTTTCTACTAAAAAATTATCCCACTTTTCTCTAATATTATCTTTAGTAGGAAACCTGAAACAAACATTACACTATATTTTCAAACGTCTATATATATATTTTTTAAATCTTAAGTCTTAACCATACCTGTGAAAAGATATATTAGCAGATTTAGAATTTAGATTCTCTGTTCTTCCACATACAAGACAACTAGGCATTATGAGGATTACTACTTTAAAACACGTCTAGTCAAACATAAAAAATAATGAAATCGTAAAATCGTAAAATGTAAACCGAATAGTTTAATCGTGGTAAAACCAGAGTCATAACTCATAGATCGTAATTCGTAATCGTTAACGGATGCAATGTCGCAATCATTATAGAGTATTATAGATAATAATAAATAATAAAAAAAATAATAAATATTATCAATAGTAACTAGTCATAACAAATTATTAATATATTTAAATAAATTAAATAAATTAAAAAAAAAAAAAAGAATAAATAAATATTAAGTAATAAGTAAGCAATAAGCAAAATATAGTTAATAATAGAATTAATGTACGTTATAATAATGATTATGTTTCAGAAAATAGACAAGAGGATAACGAAAATAAAATAATTAAAATAAATATGGGTGAAAACGCACCTGTTAATTTGGAATATTCAATACCTTTACACGCGATTGATTTTATTAAAGAATTAAAAGAAGAATTACTAGATAGTGCACATATTCAGTCAGTACGAGAAGATATGGTATACGTAAGTTGTTTCAGACAACACGTGATAGAGGCAAATGACAAAATGCCATTGCCGTTAAACAATGAAACATTAGATTTAGTGATGACTCCATTAACTGAATATCTTCTACCAATTTGTAATTCACATCCGATTAGATCAATAATACCGATATGTATAGTAATAAGTGAAGAATTAGATCGATTAATTTCTAGACGTGAACTCTC
>NC_042493.1:22864838-22867604 GCF_005508785.2 Acyrthosiphon pisum
TTCAAATCACAACATCGTTTGGATTCTGAAAGGGCTGCACGTAACAACATTGCTGATAACATTTAACAAGCGGTACGTTTTACAATATTTTTTTTATCAATAACGAAGGCCCTGTTAAATATCCACATTTTGTGCATCAATTAGTTAACATGGGTGATATACCCAACGGCCTCTCTATATTACTCTATGCGTCGAATTGTGTTCTGATATTCCGTCCTAACAACAATTTTGCCGGGGCCTGTAGTGTTGTCGAGTGTGGAGTGTTGCGGTACATCATCAAAAATTTTTGTATTTGAGTCATTTTGGTGGTGTTATTTAAAAAAAAAAAAATGTTTTATGGTCTTGACTCCAGACTCCGCGGCCCCATTAGTTTCTGGGTGGAAAGGTGCACCTACCAGGTGTTGGATTCCCCCGTTCTTACAGAACGTTTCAAATTCCCTCCCCGTGAAACATTTAGCGCCGTCCGAGGTTATGGACTTTGGGATTCCAAACCTCGATATTAGTTCTTGAAGTTTGGAAATTACTATACTTGCGGTAGTGCCGTTAACCTCAAAAACCTCTAACCATTTTGAGGTTGTGTCTACTACTATTAAAAAAAGCTTATTTTTGAATGGGCCCAAAAAATCTATATGTAACCTAGTCCGAGGCTGGTCTGGCCACTTCCAGTGCGTAAGCAGGGCTTTCGGAGGCAATGACCTAACTTGTAAGTAGTTTTGACAGTTACGCGCGATGTTTTCGATGTCTGAATCGAGCATGGGCCACCAAAAATAAGAACGCGTTAATGCTTTCATATGACTTACGCCCGAGTGTGTGGAATGTAATTCTTTTAATAGCGCTGTTCTGTACTTATCGGGAATAATTACTCTATACCATAGAACATAAAAATATGACCCCACATTAGGCAATCTTGTTCCGTCGTTAACTCGTTTCTACGCAGGTAGTACGGTTTTAATGACTCGACCGTGTTAGCGTCAACGGGCCACTCACTGGTATTAATTGCTCTAATTACGCGTGATAAGGTTTTGTCCACGCGTGACTGTGTTTTTATTTTCGTCCAATTAATGATGAATGGACAATCATCATAGATAAAGTTTTAACAATTTAGGTCGGAAGGCGTATCTACTGCAGAACCTATTCTTATTCACGATAAAAAATCCTCAGCGTTCTCCGGATTTAACGAAAACAATGTCGAAATCAAAGGCGGACAATACATATGCCCACCTTTGGAGTCGGTTAGCTGCGTATATCGGTATACCTTTTTTTTCCGAATATGTGATATATGTGGTCTGTTACCAATGTGAATTTACGTGCGTATAAATAGTCGTAAAATGTTTGTATGCCGAAAATTATAACTAAACCTTCTCTCTCGATTTGCGGATATTGACACTCCGTCTTCGATAACATCCGTGACGCGTAAGCTATTGGTTTCTCGACCTTATCTGCGTAAACGTGTGTTAACACCGCTCCGACAGCAAACGCAGACGCATCCACACTTAACTTGACTGGCTTCTCTGGATTATAATGATCTAGTGTAGTTGTGGAGGACAACATTTTTTTTATATTTTGGAACGCAGTGTTTATCTCTCTTGTCCAAACCCACTGGACGTTGTCTTTGAGTAGATTGTATAATGGTTTAAGTACTAATGCGGCATTTTTAATGAATTTAGCATAATAAGTTACTAACCCAAGAAAACTTTATAATTCGGACTTATTTTGGGGCTGCTTTTATTGCTTTTATGTGTGTAATCCCTTTCCGTCAATTTTATGACCCAGATATTCTACCGATGATTGTAGAAAACAACACTTTTCTTTTTTTACTTTTAAACTTGCTACGTTTAACGCCCCTAAAAGTTTGTCTAGTCGCGAGTTATGTTCGCGTACTGTTTTGCCCGAAATAATGATGTCGTCAATAAAAACTTCAACCCCTTCTAACCGCGAGTTGATGCTCTCTATTGCCTTTTGAAATTCCCCTGCCGATGATTTTAACCCGAAAGGAACGCGAGTGTACCTGAACAACCCTTTAATTGTATTTATCGTTGTGAACAATTGTGAATCGCTATCTAGGACTATGTCTCTGTACCTGCTAAGCATTGGATCGATAACGTCGCTCTCGGCCGTAAAATTACATAAAGATAAACTATTTATACCTAACAAAGCCAAGTAATTCCTACCGAGTAGAGGGGGACCGCCACTCGGTACTATGTACACCCATGTCTGTGCGACCTCATTATCATGAGTAACTGATAGCTTGGTCTTACCCACCGGTGTAATCTTGTTACCTACGTAGTCCGATAACGCGATATCATTCTTTAATCTTTTCTATAGCATTTGTTCGAAAATAGGAATTATACGTCTTCTCCGATATTATGCTTGTGAGAATCCGGAGCTTTTTAGGGCTCCGTAAACCACCCACGACAAAAGGGGAACACTTTTGCCGTGACCTACGAGCCGCACCGCGTGATGACCCGAGGGCCAAGTCGGTGGAGCTCGTAGGCTTTAAACACGCAACGGCAAATGAATGCCGAGGATTTATTAAGGGGGAAAATAATATTAAAATAATAAGATTTGTATTAAGGTAATCACGTGGATCTATTAAATTGACTTTTTAAGGATAATATTGAGCATTACAAATAATAATAATATGGCAAATATAAAAAATATAATAGTTTTGGCACACGGCAAATGCGGACAATATTAATAATTTTGGCACATGGCAATTATATAAAATAATAATTTGGTGCATACTTTCCCGGGTCCGCAGGAGGC
>NC_042493.1:22869350-22870931 GCF_005508785.2 Acyrthosiphon pisum
GACATGAATGGTCTGTACTAAATCGTCTTCTAACAGGCCATGGCCGATGCGCTGATATGATGTATAAATGGCGACTCCAAGACAGCCCAGCATGCGATTGCGGCAACGATAGACAAACCATAAATCACATAATAAAGGAATGCCAGATAAGGAAATTCAATCCAGGGCATCGAAGGAATCCACGCGATAACACCGGAAGCAGTAAAGTGGATAAGGGAACTGGACGTGCACCTGTAACCTGTAAACTGTAACGCATTGTTATGTCATATTATATTATATATTTATAAAACCTTAACCTTTCTAATCTAAATTTAGTTAAATTATACTTTATGTTTATATTTTATTTTATTATTTTATTGTTAATTTTGCTGTAAATGATTTGTTAAGCCATACGAATAAATAAATAAAATGAACCCGTGTCTATCTCAAAGGTAATCGGAATACCTTCAATGTCCAACGTTATTTTAAACGGTTCTACTTTTAATTTATGATTGGAAATTACGCTCATAGAAAAAAAAGAATCGGCTAAATTTACGCAAGATGAGTCCTCTTCTGATGGATATTTATTTTGAGTCTTACTTTGGTATTACTTGGATTTGTTAGGTTTAGTACAACACATTGGGGCTAATTGTTTCTTTACCCCGCACGCATTACATGTGTCATTTTTAAACTTACAAGTGTTTGTGGAGTGGTTAGCGCGCCCGCAGACGCCGCATTTGACCTTGCCGTTGGCGTAGCTGTCGTCCCCTCCCCTTGTCTGCTTTGTGGTGGCCTTCTCTTCCTTTGGTCTAGTGAAGTTGATTGACGCATCTCCTGCTGTCCACTGCTTGCTTGCGTTGATTGTTGGTTGCAATTTCCACTAATTTAACCAGCGTGACTGTTTGACTTGACGCATCCTCTTCCAATAGACGGTCTTGAACCCATCCTGGTCCCATTCCGACTACGAACATCTCCTGCTGTCCACTGCTTTCTTGCGTTGATTGTTGCTTCCTTGTTGGTTGAAATTTCCACTAATTTAACCAGCGTGACTGTTTGACTTGACGAATCCTCTTCCAATAGACGGTCTTGAACCCGTCCTGGTCCCATTTCGACTACGAACACGTCACGCATCACGACTTCTAATTCTGTTCCGAAACCGCATTTTGATGCTAAGTCTCTTAAACGAGCACTCCATTGTGCCACGCTTTCTTCATCTTCTTTTTTGGCTAGGTAAAACATGTGCCTAGCTGCGAAGTATGATTTTCTTGGTTCGAAATGCTCCGTAAGTAACGTCGACAACGTTTTGAATGAACGATTGTTCGGGTCACTTGGGACACACAAACTAGTTAGAAGCTTGTACACCTCTTCCGATATAGACGAGAGTAGTATAGCTTTTTTTTTTTACTTCATCTGTTATGTCGTTGGCATCAAAAAAAGTTTTTTAACCGAGACATATAATTTTTATATCGTTATCCGGGTTCAAATGTGCCTGCGGAGCCTATAACTTGTAAATACATAAATTCTAGTCTGTACCTGAGCCCCCGCACTCTGTGTCGTTGCCGTTGCTGTCGTCGTGTCGTGGTCGCGGTCGTTGTGTTTAGT
>NC_042493.1:22872882-22873692 GCF_005508785.2 Acyrthosiphon pisum
TAGCAAACTCTTCTATAAGAAATGGATCTGGGAACTAGGATAAAATTACATTATTCATAACATTATAATTAATTAAATTCTTTATATATATATATTATTATTATTTTTTTTTTTCCTGTTTGTTTTTTTTTTTATTCTTCGAATAAGTGATTAACCGAAATAATCCGTCGAGCAATAACATCCTCTAGTATTTCCCCTACTTCTACACACACTGATCTCTCCGCGTTCGGATGATTTATTACCGCGTGTATAAACGCCGTAACTGGTATCATTGCCCTGCTTAATATGTACGGGTTCAATGGCATACTCATTTTTCTGTTCGCTTCTCTGACATGTTGTTAAAACATCCTACACAAATTCTATTCCGTCTTATGTATTGGTGGTGAGGGCTGTTTAATAGTTCATCTCTAAGTTTTTCAAAGAAATCGATTGCCTGTAGTGTTAGTGGGTACTCCGCCGACAGTGGTGTTTGATTGCTCATGGTGTATTATATGGTTTTATATATTTTGTTTTTGTTATTATTATATTTTTCTTCTTATATTTATCTGAAAAATAATTAAATTAATTATTACTTATATATATATTTTTACGTCTTATTGCAATATGTATTTATTTGTATTTAATATTTATTTTATTAGTATATTACGTATTATTTTGTTTTTGTACGTTTTATATTATAATTTATTTACTAATGTATTACGTGTTTTATTATTTTTTGTTTGTACGTTTTATATTATTTTATATTTATCTTTGGATTTGTTCGAAAATCATTTGTTCAGTATGTTTTCCAAAATATTTTTCATGTTAGCC
>NC_042493.1:22875831-22880544 GCF_005508785.2 Acyrthosiphon pisum
ATAGTATATGTTTCATGTATTTCTTGTTGAAGTGCCATTCTTAGTTCCAAAATGAATCCCCTTTGTTTGTTCCTAAAATTAAAATTAAACGTATAATATGCTATTATTATTTATTATATTTATATATATATATATATTTTTATTCGACTTGCACGTCCTTGTAATATTTTTTAATATTATTTCTGTGTACAGTGATTTCTCGTCGTCCGCGTTTTATAATCACGTTTTCGTTTCCCAGAACTGCCGTGACCTCGTATGGTCCTAGCCATATCGGATCAAGTTTTGTTCTGTGGTTATTATCTTTTAATAACACTAAATCTTTTACATGTATTTCTTGTGGGTTTTCGTTTCTATCGTATCTTTCCTTACTTTTTATTTTATTCTTGATTAATTGCTCTCTCACTATCTTATGCGATATCTGCATGTTTTCTTTTAAATCAAATAAATAATCGTCGTAATTGTATCGTGGTTCTGGTTCGGCCTTCAATTTAATCGGTACCTCCAATGTATGTCCGTAAACTAGTGCGTATGGTTGAAAATTAGTAGATGTGTGTACTGTTAAATTATATACAAAGAATGCAAAAGGTAATAAATGATCCCAATTATTTAAATTCTTGTCTACATAATGTCGTAAGTGTTCGGCTAAAGTCCTATGAGCGCGTTCAACGGGGTTACCCTGCGGTCTAAAAGGACCTTTTCAATCTTTAATAACTTGCAAACCTCGGCAAACGTTTTACTAAAGGTACGGTGTCCAATGCGCGACCGGTCGCCGCGACCAGTTATAATTTTCAGTCGCTGATGACCGACTGGTGTCCAATGCGCGACCGATCGTAGTTAAAAGGTAGGTACTCGATTCTAAATTTCGTCAGTAGCACGCCGATGTCTATCTAAGGTTGACGTAACGGAAAACGGTACCAACATGTCCGATAATGAGTTGCTGTGTATTTTGAATAATAATAAATTAATTATAAACTTAATAGAAGATGAATTGGAAGATAATGAAATATTATTTTCGTATTTGTTGCCTAAAAAAAGGAAACCAATTGATTCCTTATTTTTAAACCACGATTCTGAAGGATATTTTAAAATCCTAATAAATAGACATTTGTTCGAAAATGACGTCAAATTTCGAGAATTTTTTCGCATTAGTCGCCCACAATTCGATTTTTTGTTATCGTTAGTTGAATTGGAACTTACAAAATTACCTTCAAGGAGAGTAAAAGACCCCATTTCCGCAGCGGAAAAATTGGCAGTTACCTTGAGGTATGTGTTCAAACTACTATAATGGTTTTAGATATAAAATTTAATAGTACATAATTTTAAATAAATTTGTTTTATTTATGTAGGTATAAGGCTACGAGTGAATCATTACGATCTTTATCGTTTGGTTTTCGAATTTGTCACACCTACATAAGTAGAATTCTTAAAAAAACTTTGGCTGTATTGAAAGCAAAATTAATACCAATATTTTTGAAAGACCCGAAAAACGTAGATTTTAAAGGCAAAGCTGTAGAATTTAGTTGTAAATGGAATTTTCCAAATTGTATTCTGGCAATCGATGGGAAACATATACGTATACGTAGTCCAAAAAATTCGGGAAGTTTATTTCATAATTACAAGGATTTCTTTTCCATTGTGTTATTGGCAATGGTTGATGCAAACTATAAATTTATAGTAGTAGATATAGGTTCTTATGGAAAGGAAGGTGACAGTGGCATTTTCCTAAAATCAACTATGGGCAAACAAATTCTGAACGGATCATTTGGTTTTCCGGAAGATTCTATACTACCTGGGTCTAGCATAGTCGTACCCCACGTGATTGTTGGTGATGAAGCGTTCAGGTTGCATAAACATATAATGAAGCCATATACAAAGAAAGCTGGTAGAGACGATGTAACAAAAACCATTTTCAATTATAGACTAAGTCGAGCAAGAAGAGTGACAGAAAATGCTTTTGGTTTATTGTGCCAAGTTTTTAGAGTGTTTTATCAGCCGATAAATTTAGATACATCAACTTGTGAAGATCTTATTTGGGTTGCGTGTTGCTTGCACAATATGTTGAGAACTGTTTACATGGAAAAAAATAATCACCCATTTTACGACTACGAAGATGAACAATCAACACCAACAAATAACATGTTACCATTATCAAGAGGAGGTGGATTTATCAACATTGAAGGTTTTGATGTAAGAGAGCGTTTCAAGTCATACTTCAATAATGAAGGCTCTGTACCATGGCAATTTTGTAAATAATTAAATACTTTTAAATATTTTATAATAATAACATTTTATTAAAATACTTTTTAAAATTATAAATAACACTGTACCTTTTAGTATACATTTTTAAGCATAACAAAAATATTTGTATTATATCTTAGTGATTACAAATATAATTTAAAAAAAAAATATCTGTTTTTGAATAAAATAAAATAATAACCTTCAATCTTGAACAGTATAGTAATAATTACATAAGAATAGTTAAAAATTAATAAACAAATAACAAATCTATTCATATAATATATTTTCATCAAAATTGTATGTTTTAAAACCTTGTGAGCTTTCAGATGTACCGTATGTTGAAGTTGATGCATTTGAAGGTGACATTTGTATGGAGTTTTCATTTGGTTGATTAAAATATCCTTGAGCTGTAAAATTTCTTGTTGGTTGTGCAGCATATTTTTCTTCAGCTTCAGCCACCAATGCTAATGTTTTCATTTTTACTTCGTTGATACCTTTAGTAGGTAACTTCTTCACAGTCATGGCCAAACTTTTGAAAAATAAATCTATATCATCATCCTCATTCATTTTTCTACTTAAAATTGTCTCATTTTGAGACTGGATAGCTGCTATTAACTTTTTTTGTTCTTCATTTCTTGTTGCAAGGAGGACTGCCAACTTGTCCTGCTTCGATCTTATACGTTGTGGACTATCTTTGGTTTTTTCGTTTTCTTCTGTTATTCCTCCGTCAAACTCATCCCCTATTCCTCTGTCAAGTTCTCCTTCTTCATGTAGTACTGTTGCGCTTTCAGTTACACTTATATTTGATGAAGAACTAAATACAAAAAAATATATACAAATATATACAATTTATTAAGTATTGTATTAAAATGTATAAAAGCCTAATTAGTAATAACTTTCGTTCGTGTTGAACTTTATCTAGAAAAGATACGTGTGCTGCCAAAGGCCACTTTTTTTTTAGCGATCTTTCAGAACCCGTACCCAATTTTCTTTTATTACGATTGTAAGAATCTATGATATTTTTCCAACGCTTTTTGCAATCTTCGACTATAAAATTTTAATATACAATAATTATTCGTTTTATATTGTACAGGAATAACCAAAATAATACAAAAAACATACACCATGTATAAAACAAACATATAATAATTTTAAACTATGTAATACGTTTTCTTTATCAGCTGCCATTGACACTCGAGTCGGCCGATCACAATAAAATATAAATATACGAGTACATATTGGTATAATAATAGAAAATGGTTAATAACATAACTATAAATAAATGTGGTTAAGTTTACGCCACTGTGTTTATCACATCTCATCACCAGTCAAAATAGTGAATTGTCAATGTATTTATATATTTGTCGACACCGGCGACCAGGGCAATGTTATACATGTTTGACAACCCGTCGTGGCGTTGAACGTGTTAAACATAATTATTATTAAATATATTGAATAAAATTATATAATTAATATCATATAAAAATATAAATATTATCATTATTAAGTATAAATTGTTTATTGTATTTGTTGTACACAGATTGTAAATAGGTTATTATAGGTTATAGGATATTATTCTTATTTAAATAAAAATAAATATTAACTACTTACCAGACTTTCCAATTTTTTGGGAAATTTCTTTCCATTTTGCATCTTTAACTATTAAATTGAAATATTGCATGTGTGAACAGTCATAAAGCTCTGGATATTTACGCACGGATTCAATAAAAAGTTCATCTTCTTGTGATGTAAATGCTATAGCCGACATATTGACCGCGAGAACGAATCGTCGACGCATCGCGCTACACTGCTCTCGTCACGGTATTGTCGCGGGTCGCGACGGTAAATTATCTGTCGCGTGTTGCAGTCACGGGTAGGACACCGGTCGTAGCCCATTCGGCTCCCGTTTTACAAAAAGGTCAATTCCCAAACGGCTCCCGTCCAAAAAGGTCTAACGAACAGGTAAATTTCTAAAAGGCTCCGGTTATGTACACCACAAATTCCTTCCCACTTTATACAGACTTAGGACTGTCTCAAAAGAGGTGTGGTTAAAAATGTCTTGGTGTACACTATGTAAATTATTAAAATTATATAAAAAAAAAAGTGTATAGTATAATATTAAATTTTAAGTTTTTACATTAAAAAAATATATAAAAAATGTATGTTAAAAATGTCTTGGTGTACACTATGTAAATTATTAAAATTATATAAAAAAAAAGTGTATAGTATAATATTAAATTTTAAGTTTTTAACATTAAAAAAATATATAAAAAATGTAAAAAATGTATAAATAAAAATGTTAAAAAAATCATATATCGGGTAAATTTGTTAAGCACAATTTTTTTATATAGTCTATGCGTGATATTTTATTTGATGAAAACTCGCAAATGATTTTTTTCGACGAACTCTTGCTTTTTTTTTCGATCTTGGTGTATTAAAATAACTTTGAGCTTTAATTTGTGTTTCAGATTTGTA
>NC_042493.1:22882615-22884107 GCF_005508785.2 Acyrthosiphon pisum
TCCCCAAAGTGTAACGTGTAAATCGTCCTCCATAGTTAGAATATAAATATTGTTAGACAGTGTTGTTGGCAAAGGCCCTACTATATCCAAGAATATCTTCTCAAAAGGTTGCGAACTTGTTGACGTAATTGCCATTGGTTGTTTGATATGTCGATTTGAAACCTTGTTAACCTGACACGATGTACAATTTCTTATATATTTTTTTACGTCACTCTTCATACCTTTCCATATAAATTGGCTTTTGATGCGCTTGACAGTTTTGTTTATACCCAAATGGCCTCCTAGTTTTGAATCGTGAAACTGTTTTAAAATAATCAATTTTTCTTCTTCAGTGTATTCTATACCTGTGCATATGATTATCTCTATACCGGTTTTGCGAAATATGTATCGTAACATTGATCTTATTTTTTCCCATTCTAAGTCATCGTGTTCACCTAGTTTGTTCATGGCTAGTTTTGTTAACTTGTTTTCTTCGCATAATAATTTCAAATTCATTAACGATATGTACATGTTTTCGTAAGTCGATTTCTGTCGGTCTTTATTTTTCGTTACTAAGAATATTATGAATCTGTTTTCCTGTTTGTAATAGGGCGTATCCCCTATCACTTTACTGTGTGGCAATATTTCACCGTTTCCAAACTGCTTCTTTAGTTGGTAATTTATTCCTGACCTGAAATTATATTGCCTTGCAATCTCTGAAACTATATTATATTCTTTTGGTGATTCTATTAATGTACCTATAGTTTCTTTTACTGATCTAGTATTTCTGTTATATTTGGTAAAGGGTGAAATTCATTTATAGTTACTTCGTTGAGTGCCCTGAAGTCTACTACCACTCTGAACTTTTGTTTACCCGAATTATCCATCTTCTTTTGTACTAATAGCAATGGTGAGTTCCATGGACTTCTTGACTTTTCAATAATTCCATTTTCTTCCATTTGTTTGATTTGTGAATTTATTTCGTCTTGTTGTGCGTGTGGTAGTCTGTAAGGTCTACGATATATGGGTGGTTGATCCTGTTTTAATCTAATCGAGTGCGTACCCGCATTAGTAAAAGTTAAAACATCTCCTTCCATATGAAATATATTATTATATCGTTCACATATCTCGTAAATAGACTGCTTTTCAGTTTCATCCATATGTTCGGTTACGATTATTTGTCTTAATCGAGCTAGACGTTCATCAAGGTTATCCTTTGATTCAACCGTATATATTTCATATTCCGTATCATAGAGTATTTTGTTCAAATCATCTTCGCTTATATTTTTTGTTTCTTCCGATATATTCATCATGCTAATTATTGCCCTACCGTTGTTGACGATGGACACTGTGTTGCTACAGAATACATCTTTTACTATTTGTTGTTTGTGAATCAAGATATTTTTGTTCTCGACTGTTGGATCGGCGATTATTATTCCAATTACAGTTTCGGTACGTGGCCTCAATTTAATTGGACCGGTTTTATTTGTGATTTCTTGAATTTTTGTTGTCG
>NC_042493.1:22884157-22885243 GCF_005508785.2 Acyrthosiphon pisum
ATTCAATAATATTATAAGTAGTTTTTTTTCAGATATTAATTTATATAAGTAGTTATTATTTAATACATACAATTAATTATCTACATTCTTTAAAGGTATAAGACAAGCTTGTATTAAAGCTTAGAACAATAATTTTCTACAATATTAAAGGTTGAGAATCACAATCTACTTATATACAAAATATACAAACTAGACAATGAAATAATATAACAACAAATTTTAACATAATATAACCAGTTAATAACAGCACTTTTTACATTATTTTATTTACAGACCATGTTTTTATACAAAAATTACGAACTACCTTATCAAATAAAAAAAATATATATATAACAATATTTATAAATTACATAAAATTTGTAAATTTCTATTTTTTGTGCGAGGAATTAGCAAATTTCGATTGGTTCTGGTTAACGTAGAATAAATTTTAAATCTTATAAATAAGTTTAACAAATATTCATGAGGGAATTGTTCACAGGGATGTTCAAAGTACACATTTAACATTAAAGTTTTTAGTTTTTGCCATACTTTTGGTAATGGTGGTAAAGTAGGAAATTGATTTGTAAATATAGTGTATAATTCAAAAATATACTGGTAAAAATTAAAACCTGGAGTCATTAACGATGAAAATATGGATGTAGAATTGTGTCGATGTGCTTTGAAGTGTGTGAAAAAAAGTTCATCGGATAACTTTGTGGTAGATCTGCTATATCCTATGCATGTTTCACAAGAATGCATGTTAAAACATTTCATAATCAAATAACTACATATATATGTAAAAGAATTTATTTCTGGTAATTATAATGACCTGTAGTGGGTTGCATCAATGGGTAATTGATTAATATGAATTACTTTCTGCTTGTCAGGGAATATTGTTTTCAAATCTTCTGCTGGTATTTTGCTCAGGGTAGTCAGTACTTGGTCTAAATCATCCAAACACTTATCACCTTCATTATATTCAAAATAATTTTTTAAAGGTACGCTGTAACTGGATAGTTGTGAGGTAAAACAACGTTATTCTTAATTTATTTATGGTTTTTTTTTTTGTCCCGAATATAGCTTTCTATAAATATGTTTATATAATAA
>NC_042493.1:22886823-22892775 GCF_005508785.2 Acyrthosiphon pisum
AAATACTAAGAAAAATATTCTGCTTTGGAATATAAAATTAAAACCCAATGTTGTCATTCAAAAAAGTAAAAAACTTAAAAAATTATAAGGATAAAAAATATTTAAAAATATAATTTTTAAGAAAAACGTTGTTTTATAAGCAATTTGAAACTATGTAAAAAAATATTTTCAAAAAAATTTACACTTTTTGAAATAATGAGTGTTGTTTGATAAAAGAATCACCCGGTAGAGCAGTAAATTACGCAATCGTTGCGACTAGTCACAGCTGAAAACCGTACCTTAACACCTGCAAGATCGCTAGTAAATCAGAGCAGCATATTTTGTACCGTAGTGAGCTATCTATAGTATTTATAATTGATGATAATAATATCTAAAATATAATGTTGAAATGATGAATATTGTTGTTCATATACAACATTAATTAGTATATGCAAATAAAAATTAAGTAGATATTTCCATTACAACGATTATACAATCAGATTTCAGGCAGGAGTATAGGTATGATACTGTATGAATTGGTCAAATAGGGTGATTACAAAGTATCCAGGAAATGTGGACATACGTGAAATAGCCAACCATGGCAGTAAATCATGTTGGTGCGTAGGCTCGTTTATATGTTTTACGGAGATTCAGGCTTCAGATTATAGTGAAACAAGAACCCAATCAGCTGATCGAGTGTAGCTTCTATAATATAGAAATAATATAATACAATCCATGACAAATTATACAGGTATGTCAGCAACTTGTGATACGCATGTCTGTGACGTAAGAATTTCTACAACAGGCCGAGCGGTGGAGTGGTGGTTAAGTCTTCAGCGGCAGTGACGGCGGTGAACCAATGAGAATCAGATAAATGCTTACGTCACAGTACAGGGCTGGCTGAAGGGTGGGTGTGCGGTTTGTTTCTAAACCCGTAATATTGCTGACCTACCTGTATAATTTGTCATGATACAATCTGTTTCTATGACTGAACTGTTATAATTTTTGGCATTCCCATCATTATCATAGCATAGAAAAGATATGAGAGTGATGCCACCGATTCATCAGCATTGTGGTCTTAACAAATCGATCATGGAGGAATTAATTTTTTTTAATGTTTTTTCCATGAATTTCATAAGTTTAAGTAGTTTTAGTCTCTTTTAGTCAAAGATGGAACTATTTTTCTCTTTATATACACATTCCATATCTGTATATGTCAATGGTCACGACCCCCGTGCTTAAAAACTTCCTCGCTAACTCACCTTGTTTTTGTGACCGGTAAGCGTGAAACGTTTGTCGAATGTCACAGAACAATAAATGTCGACGACCAGGTCATTGACGACTGCAAACATGTGACCGGATACGCTGAACCGTACCAAATGGCAATTTTCTGCAGTGAACTCCCGACGTGGTTTCAGTGCCATGCAGTCATATATAACGTTGAATACAACTCGGTCCCGAAACGCTACTATCGCGTACGATCCCGTTGGGTGCAGCGACACGTCGTGCACATCCTCGTCGTAGGACTGAGACAGCAGCAACGTGCGTCTCATGTAGTCCCACAATTTCACGGTTCGGTCAACCTTGCCGCAAGTCATAAAGATAGGTTTCCAATCACTCACGGACAGACCAAACACACCGCCACGATGCAACGTCTCGCCAAACGGTTCGAGCTCGACCTATCGTTAGAGAAACATCTTATTACATGTTATACATACTATGCATTATGTAACAGCTTAAGGCTCAAAGCGACGGATGTCGGTGGTTTTTTTTTTGGAATAAGATATGTCATGACCACAAATTATTTTTTTTGTATTTTTTAATGAATTTTAGTAGTTGAATTTCTATTCTAAGATAAAAATGGCCAAGTTATAGTAATCTGATTTTATAATATTTGCCTGGGTATAATAACGATTTTAAAATACGTAGTTTAAATAAAATACATATTTCCCAAATCGGTGGATAGGGACTTATGGAGCAGTTCAGTGGCCACCAAGGTCACCAGATCTTACACCACTAGATTACTTCCTATGGAGTCACTTTAAAACGGTAGTGTATGCCAATGCAACTACGAGTCTTCTTGATTTGAAAAACAAAAGAATTGCAGCATATAATCAAATTATAGAGGAAAAAATTATTTCTGCTATTAACCGAGTATTTTTAATTCGTATTGAACAACAGTTTACAGCACCATATGGTGCACAGTTTGAACAATTTGTTAGATAAATAAAACTTTTATAAATAAAAAAAATCAATGTTTGTATTTTTATTTTACGTATTTATTATTATTAACTATTTATTTTATAGTCTGTTATATCCATGCAAATAACATAAAATCAGATTACTATAATTCGGCCATTTTTTTAAATTAGAAGATAAATTCAACCAATAAAATTCAAAAAATAATGATTTGCGGTCAAAAATAGGTTATGCCTTTTAAAAATAAAATTATTATGTGCATGCGCAAAATTAACTATTACAAAAATAGTCTAATTATTTGAAATTGTGTATAATAATGTTTATTAGTTAGCCAAAAAAGCAGGATTGAAGCCTGCACATAGTTATTGAGTGTTTCTATTTATCGTGATCATACTGTAGGTATAGATAAATTATATGAAAAATTATTTATTATAATACGATACAAATAAAAAGCTACTAAATAAATTGCATTATTTCCACTTTACCATACCATGGACTTAAAACCAAACTAACTGCCAAGAATCTACCTTCAATATGTTGTACCCATAGATATTAAACATATGGATACGGCATTCCTTTACACATTCTACATACACTGTTTAGGCCAACATAACGGAGAGAGAAACGATGGTTCTCACTCGCACACATCTTCTGTGTGACAAGGAAAGTAAAACTCTTGTAAGAGAGAGAAAACATAATATGTACAGATAATTGATGATTATGACATCTAGCGGTTAATAATAGTATGAATTATGTTAGCTTACAGATTTTTGTGTTATGCCGCATCCATTAGCTTAATATCAATGGTTGTACCTAATACCTAACACCTAACCTATACGTTAAGTAAAGAAAATACCATGAATATATTTTTTTAAATTTTTTTTTTTTTACTTAACGCTAAACAGTTAACAGTAATTATAATATATTGTATTTATGTTTACTAATCATTATTAACTTATCATTATCAGAAACGTATATAATGTGTTTTTTAAACTAAGACATTTGAATAGGTAACAAAAAAAAAAATAATATAAGCGTATTTATTGTAGTGGTTCACTTATTAGATATTATAATGTATAATATGATATTATAAGTTAAAGAAAATAATTTAATTTTTAATAAAATAATTCCAATACTATAATAGTTTAGAGATTACTTATATTAAATATGAATTGTATGAATTGTTTTCCTATATTTTATCATAATTAACAATATTGTTTTAATTCGCGATAGGATTATTACACGTTTCAAATAACATAGTTTAAACTAAATGTCAAACTTTGACTTTAAATAGGTACTAAAATTAAAAATTAAATTAGAAAAATATTTATATTATACGTAAGTTTATTGTATATTTATATAGATTGTCGAATTTTACTTCTCGGAACAATTCATATCTATACGCCAATAAAACACACTCAAAATAAAAAGGTCTGGTTGCAGCTAGCTTGAAACCAAACGATCGCCGTGTCATATTTAGGTATACAATTTACACGTTTATTTTAATTATTGATAATAATTAATTATTTATTCACTTTATTAGACTAAATCAATGCCTATGACACTCACAAATAATGTAAGCATGTAAGCTTTCTATTAGTGAAAGAATTTTTGAAAACGGTTCAGTAGTTCCAGAGATTACCCTTAACAACATCAACTAACAACTCCTCTCTATATTATAGTATAGATTATAATTATATGTAAGTACATATTATATTATATTTGTTAAGTGTCCATTGTGGGTTTAATCCCTACTTCATGTCTCCAACACCCCCTCCCTTTTCCTCGAGCACGCTCGTGGATGCGACACATCATCTATATCCATACCCGACTGAAAAAAACCATGACCCTCAGCCCTATATCACCCAAAACGCTCACGTCCATCATTCCGGATTTCCCTTCCATGGACGACCAATACAATTGAGACGTCCCAGTGACGCACACTAGTCTCTTGTTTTTTGGGCTAACGCTCAATGAATTTATAGCATCTGACCCTCTACTATCGCCACCGTCACCGTCATCAGTGTCGCCATCACCATCGCCGTTACTGTTACCGTCAGCATCGCCACCACCTTCACCGACATTCACTTGACGCTCGCCGTCCCTGGGCACATGAAACACAATACTTTGGCTGTACCTATACACATAATGAAACGCATAAGAAAAATACCAAAAGTTTGTTGTTAATATTTGCTGCACAGACTACCGATTTGCTTTCATTTTGTAGTAGTAAATTTGGTAACCGTTAACGACAAATAGAAGTCCGTTTTTAACTGGCGTAAAGTATTGAATTTTCACGTCCCGACCATCTGATAGTGGACGTACACTCAATGGATTTGGACCGGTCACATTTGGGTCGAACTCCGAGAGAGTCTGAATGTTGTAGACGGACTTCAATTCACCGTTTTCAATCAAAAACAGTCGACCATCGATGGTCCCCGCTAAAACTCTGTTAAAATGCAAACACAAATGTGTAGAGCTTACATATTATCATAACTCATCTTGGCCATTGGTGACCCTTAAGATTTCACAAAATCAGGTCACCAAAAACTAAACTATATTAATTAGAGGTAGGGAAGTGGATGTCACTCTGCTGTACAGTAGGTTACAAGTGGGTCACTTTATAATGGATGGTATTAAATTTGAATCCAATGATATAATTCATTGTATAAGAAAAACGATTCTGAGCGGAGATGGTATTTCAGTCTAGGTATAAGACATATTATATATTATTTATATCTATGGTATTAAAAAAAAATTGACTTATAATAAATTCCAAATTAATCATATCACAATATCGATTAGGTACATAGGCGTGCGCCCGGGTAGTGCTGATCGGGCTTTAGCCCCACCTTATACGTGGGTTGATACTGGGTTGGTACCGCATAAAAGTAGGTAGCTAAAAGTTAAAAGTAGCCCTTTAGTTTTTAAACGTTTATGTTTACAAACTAAGACTATAATAGAAATTAGAAAGTAAAAAGGCGTTATAGCCGTAAAAATTTGATAACAAAATAAATCAAAATAATAGATATTTACACGATATTAATCGTATATAATTAATAATAATTCGTAGATATTAAACATGTTTAATTCATAGATAATAAAGAACTCTTTATTATCTACTAGCTCTAAGTGTAACTCGGGGCCCGTTAGACTAGCTGAGAGTGGGTACCGATCTTGGAGACAATGTCATTGGAAATATATAAGTCGCGACAGTAAAGTTGTAAGACGAAAATTTAGGATTTGTGATTAAGATTAGTGATATGGATTGGAGATAAGGCTTGACGTTTTGGCGGGAACGTTTAAGCAATCCGTCACAAACGTTGTAAATGGATAGGCTAGATACGATCTCCTGTGTTGTTAAAAAGTGCATAGTCGATATTATTTTTATAATAATTTTGGAATTGTATCTTAATAGTTAATTTATTATCTTATATTTTCTCCCAATTTTAAATGTTTAAAACGTCGGAACTTTATTGCTCTGGAACTAATTTAATAATCGATAACATTGTCGATAAAGCTGGGCTCAGCTCACGGCTCGCGTCTGATATCAAAATAATAATATTGGTGTAATAATACGTGAAAATAATAAATTACAAAATTTTGACCTCGTGAATGTGGAAACAGCATAAAATATTCTATGATCAATCATTTTATGCTCAAACGTGCTTTACCGCACACAACATACAAAATAATTTACGCACAAACAAATATAATATGTATTTATATAATATAACAATGAACATTTTGAGAAATGTGCAATTATAATTCCTA
>NC_042493.1:22892982-22894062 GCF_005508785.2 Acyrthosiphon pisum
TAAAAAATGGTTAGTAATTTAAAATAAATTATTTGTATCTTTAGACTTAAAAAATAACATATTATATAAATAATTAAACAAAATAATAATAATATAATATTAACAATTTAAAATGTAACCTACTCATAAAAAGTTAAATAATTAAAAATTATTCATCATCTGATGAGCTTTCATTTAAGTTTGCAGCTGTTTGTTTGGACTTGGTTTTGAGTCCATAGTAAAACGGATGATATAATGGATCTATCAATGGTAGTAGACTAAGGAGATCTTTCTTTTTCTCAAAATCAATCGGATTTGGTTTATTGTAAGTCTGTGGAATTACCAGTTGTGATGCAAAACTTCTCTTCGCGCAATCTTCATTCGTAAAATATGAAAGTTTTCTACATGCATTTATATTTACTTCAGCTTGAATATTTTTAGTAGAATCAAGATTTTGAGATGACTCAGTTATTACCTCATTACATTTGGATAAAAAATCTAAATTAGAAATATAGTGTCTTTGTTTATAATACTATTGAAGTAGATTTTATGTACATTGTACTTAGTAGTTAGTATAGTATATATATAGTATATTATAGTATATAGTATACTATCTATAGTATATTATACTATAGAGAATATGTAAATTACCAAACGAATTGATGGATGCCTCTATACAGTCTGGACTATTATTGCTACTCACTTCTGTAGTTTTCTGTTTTAAGAATGGATTATAGGTTTGGTCAGCATCTGAATCATCGAATATTGATGATGATGAATTTTCTATCCATGCAAAATAATTAACGTGGTGCTTAGTATTATTTTTATTAATAATAGAAAGTTAATATTAAATAACATAGCATAGTAAGTTATAGGATTTTTCTAAAAAAAAATAAAAATATAATAGGCACCTATGGATCAAATTTTTCTATAATACCTTAATGTATTAATAAGTTATAGTAAATTAAAATATCAAGACATAATATTATAATTAACATACCTATATTATATTCATTGTCGGTGTTTTGGTAAGGAAATTGCAATGGACAAATCTTCACTGCTAAATACATTCGTATTTACATTTCTGAAAACTGTATGAAA
>NC_042493.1:22894112-22910622 GCF_005508785.2 Acyrthosiphon pisum
GGTATTCGATATACATCGATGTAATCGTATATAATTTGATGTATCTACACACTGTTTAAACTTTAATGTAATTTATTCAATGATCTGACCGTTATTATTATGATTACATTATTATAATGTATGTTTGAATAATTTATTTATTGTGTTAAATACGCAAAATTGTGTTTACATTAAACAATATACCAACGGTATTAAGAACCAAACAATAATGGAATATTATACAATAAACAAAATTGTGCACTTGTGCGTTGGAATGACGACCGACTGACATTTCGTGAACGCGAATTTTAAAGTGTACACACCGAACCACATATCCACGGGTTTCGGAAGAAATAAAATTAACAAATAGAGCACAAACGGCAATTGAAAAAACGAAACGAATCGAGAAAAACGGAAAAAGCAATAATAACGACCGACGCTGCTACGATTGCGATGGCTATGGACCGATATCGCGGTACAAACCGCACATCGGTAGCTTTTAAAACAAACGAACTATATGTGAATAGAGGAGTGACGGGGGTGATAAAATGTCGAAAAAGTGAAAAACGGCGTAAAAAGCATAACATTTTTTGAAAAAGTTTATTTTTGAAAAATTTGAAAACCCACCGACCGCCGCCGCGGCGAAGATACGTGATTGGCCGCGCTAAGGAATCGTCGGGAACGGGCCGGGCGGACTGTAGAAACGGAGCGGTGCTTGAATTTTTACGCCACGGGTTCACTAACGCTGGCGTTTTCTTTTCCACGGGTGGCTAAAACCTAGGGGGCGCCACGGTTCTCGGAATCTTCATTTTATAGTATAGGATAGTTTAATCAAATATTATGTTTTATCTTTTGTGTGTTTATACCAGTTAACATAAACCTAAAAAAACATAAACATCACCTATTAGTTATCTACTGAGTACTGTTTATCATTTGTAATATTTGTGCATGCTTCATTGTACTTATTTGCCGTTTATAATAAATAATCATACGTATTACGTACTGACGTACTGTTGTCTACTTGTCTCTTAAGCATGAATTAAGTATAATTACTATTTACTATTAATAATTAATATCTTAATTCGTGCTCTTAAGTAATAACTTGTAAACTGTTTAACTGTGCGTCTGTGCCCTATGGTTTCTACTCTGTGTCCACACCAATAATTAATTGAAAAAGTTGACGTGTTTCTTGTGTACAGGTTAAAACGTAGATACTTGTTTTAATATGTTTTGTCAAATGATGAAGAATATTGTCTATGCGGTAGATTGAAAGCTAATTTAAACAACGGAAACTGGCTACGCCACATAACAACATGCCGGATTAAAAAGGCAAAATTTGTTAATATTATATATTATGTTTTGAATGTTTTTTGAATTAATAATAATAATATACACTATACTCCGTCCAGCGAGAGAACGCACCTCGTTCGCGCATCCAAATGACGGAGCTCCGCCGTCTCGAGGCGAATTTCTCCCACCACGCGGCGACAAGAGTATACAGTGGCTCAAGTAACACAAAAAAATATTTACATGCATCGACTGCCCATATATCACAACAACAGTATAAAAATAAATGTAAATAACGTGTATAGTATATATGTATTTATTTATTTCAGATAATTATTACATTACTTAATACACGTCATATTCAGTTATATATTAAAATAAAAATAAAAAATATAATCATTACATTAGGTATATTATAATACACGTCATATCACATAAAAATTAAAATAAAAAATATAAAATTGTATCATTACAAACAAAAAATAAACAATTTTAAAAATCTGAATTGGAATCTGAACTTGAGTCAGTGTCGCCTGTTCCTATTGTCATGACATGTCGTTCCTCTTGGTCTGGATTGTTTTCAATAAGTTCGTCGCTAATGTGGTCGATTTTCCAAAATTTATCTTCTTCCTTAATGACGTGTCCAATAAAATTCACCCACATCTCGGGTGTTACGCGTTCCACGCCCTTCACCAACAATACCTGAACATCTTTCAATTTGAACGTCGTGTTATTCATTCGAACTTAATTCTTTTACCGAAGACCACGCGAGCTCGATTGGGTTGAGCTCACAGTGCTAAGGGGGCAATCGCAACACGATTACATTGTTTGCTTTTGCGAATTCGTCTATGACATACGTGTTGTAATTTGGTCTTAAAAGTTCGACTTCATCCATCAGCTGCGACTTGACCAGTTTGTCGCTGTCCTTTACGATCTTTCCTTTATTTTCCAGCCAGTCGATAATTTTTTGTTTTTTCCAACTCATATTTGAAATAGTGTCCGTTTTTACACTATGGTAAGGGGCATTGTCCATCACAACAACTGTATTTTTCTTTAAAGATGGTAAAATGTTGACAAACCATTCATAAAATGTGTTCCCGTTCGTTTCATTGTGGTAGTCTGTGGAATTCGTTTTAGATTCGAAGCATAAAAGGCCTCCTGGAACAAATCCGTCAGACGACCCAATGTGCAATACAATAAGTCGTTTACCCTTCCCTGAAGGCTCCTTTTGACCTGTGGTGAGCCCCCTTATGAATGCGTCCCGTGATGAACTGACGGTCTACCCATGATTTTTTGGTCGTTTCACAAGCATTGACCCACGTTTCATCTAAATAGTATATGGGTCTACATTGTTGTCGATAATGCTTTATTTTGTCTAAATATCTTCGCCGCCACGATACAATATTATTCCTTTCGAGGAGTGCACAATTCCTGTGTTTTTTTTTGATATACAAAATTCATGCTCCTTAACAATTTATGAAATGAAGAACGTTTAAAATTTGGCAGACTTTCATCTTCATTAACTGCCATAAACATTTTTGAAAGAGTAGGAATTTCACGTTTTAGCTAAAAACTGTGTACTTTTTGCCTAATGGCGTTCTTATCAAAATCATCTACTTTTTCATCAACCGTTAATCTACGTTTTTTTTTGTTGGGGAATGTCACGGTTCCTTGTTTTTTATACACCGACAAAGTCGTAATGATTGTTCGTCGTCCACTACCGCATGCCTTTGATATTTCCTGTATCATTTCCTTGTAGCTTAATCGGGGACTCTCAGGTTTTTCTGCTTGTATTTTCATTTTATCTTTGTACATATTGATAATCATTGCCTTCTGACCATTACCAACAAACTAAAGAAAAATATAAATATTATTGATCAGGGCCACGATTAAAGATAGTATGGTTGCCCAACGAACTATGATAAGAAACAATTTAATGATGTTCATAGTTTCTTTTATTATCAACGATACTCTAGAAGCTTTTACTAGCGCTGATGGCGTAAAAATTAAGTACTAGCCACTACTAGGCATACAAATTATATGATTTATATATATGATTCAATATTTAAACGCTTGGAGCGCCAATGCTCGGTTCCGCTAATCGTTGTGATAACAAGGAAACTCGGAGCAACACTTTATTATGGTTCGTTGTGCAACCATACTATCTTTAATCGTGATCAGGGCTTAAATTTAAAAAAAGGTGGGTAAGTGGATGCCGCTCTACTGTACAGTAGGTTACTTTTTTTCCGTTAGAACGTTATACATTAAAGGCTGGATTTTTGTGTAGCTAACAACTAAATAACGAGAAATTAAAATGCTGAAATGTCCAAAGTCGTGCAAAACAAATTTTTATTAGGAATTATACAGCAAATTTTTCTTCAAATTTTATATTTATTGCTATTAATTTTGTATAGTATTATTATTTAGATGCCCTTAATTAACTATTAAGTATTATTAAAAAATATAAAATTAAAAAAAACAGTTTAATTTAAATAAAATAATAATAAATTTTAAAATTTTAAATATACAATTTAAACTGATTTACAATGTTTGATTTAAATGTATTGTCATATTGGTACATTTCTCATCTCTTTTCTATAAAATGATGTATTTTATCACTTAGTAATAAAATAAAGTAATAAAGTGGATAGATGTAATAATACATTATGGTGCAAAAATATATGTACAAAAGTACTCATTAGTAAATTTTTATAAAAAAAACTTCTTTATTTGGATTTGTAGTTTGTTTGTATAGGATTTATGCCATAAAAATGTACAATTACACGGGAATCCGGTCTTTAGCTTATAATTTGTAATGTTATATTATGTATAACGCTTTGAAGCCCCGTAATATTAATTAAGAATTCATAGTAGAAAAATTGACAACTTACTTTTCCTCGAGTAATTGGTTTGGCAGGAGAAATATTGTTAACATCCATATTATTACTTTGAATAATAAAAAACAAAATAAATTATAATATTTGAAATTATAAAAAAATACGATAAACGTTAAAAACTGCTCGAAAAACTGTGTTCACTACGTATGCAAAAACTGAAAAACGTGTATACGTAATACGTATATATAACAACTAACACAGTGACAGCGACTCAAGGTGAAATTCTCCCACTACGCCGTGACCCGTGGTGAGCACCGCCACGCCTACTCGCAGTTAACGTATTCCGAGGTGACGATGACGGACGAGCAAGTGGTGGGAATGCGCGAAATCGGATGAGTTTTGAGCGCCGCCGAGGTGCGTTCTCTCGCTGGACGGAGTATAGTACATTACATACAGGCTAATAAATTGTTTTATTTTAATGTGTTTTATTGTTTACATTTACCAGTCACCAACAAAACTACAAAAGGGTGACTTTGACATTTGTATAGTAATAATTTGTATAATTTTTTTCTTATGTGACCGTGAGGGGTAGGTGATCAGATTGAATTTAGCATTACCTGACTCAGGGGTCTGCGCACGCCTATGATTAGGTACTTATTACGCGTTATACAACAACAAAAAACCGTGATACTATCATATATATATAATAGTATACTTTAGAAGTTTCAAGAACCCACGAATAATATTATACAATCACAACAAAATAACTAAAATAGTTATTCTAGGTTTTTTAATATGTAATTTCGGCAAAATTTTAACTTAAAATGACTATAAAAATAAACTATGCTTATGTATTTTTAAGATTTTTTGGTGACAGAATTAACTATTTACATGTAATCTTGTTATACATTTTTAATCCTTAGATTTAAAAGTTGAACATTTTATAAATTTTCAACTACAAAATAATTATTAAATTTTAAATTTGATAAAGTTTGTCAAAATTCGATCTTCAAATGCTTATAAAAAAAAATTGTGCATTTGTATTACATTTTTACACTTTTGGGCCCAACAGATAAAACTGTATTGATATTCATAGAAAAAAAAAATAAAAAAAAATTGAAATATGAAATTGTCCGTAAACAGCTCATACAAGTCAAAATATTTTTAAAATGTTATCAGGTATAAGAACTGATAAAATAAATATTCGATGAATTGTTCATGTATCTACAGTTATTTTTTTTTGAATTACAACAAAATAAGAAAATCGCTACATGAGAATTCGAGTGAATTTCCAATGTTATAAAAATTTGAATTTTAAACGCTCATAAAAATTTAATTTGACTTTCTTATAGACATTTTTTTTTTTTTGATAAAGGTAGACAAACATATGAGGAATCTTGTATTATTATTATAAATTAAAGGGATAGTTTTTGTATAAAAGTTTAACATATTATAATTAGAATTTAGATTGTTATTTTAATCTTAGATTCAAAAATAAAAATTTTTATGAATTCTCGACTTAAAATAATTTGCTAATTTTCGTGATTTTTCCATATTTTGAACTTAAAATGCTAATAAAAAAAAAAACTAAGGATTTTTAATATTTTTCATACGTCATTGTATCAATATAGTAGGAGCCTTGAATTAAATTTTCAAGTATTTTTACTCAAGTAAATACACAAGTATTTAACAAATAAAGTTTTATTGACATTCATAGAAAAAAAAACTAATACATTTGGAAATTGAAAATTTCCCTAAAAAGTTCCAAACAAATCAAAATATTTTGAAAATTGTATAATGTATAGAAAATGGAAATATAAACAACCAGTGAAAATGTCATGTATCTACGGTCATTTGTTTTTAAGTTACATCAAAAACCAAATCGATTTTGCCTAAAAGTTCACGTTTTTCCTTAATTTTTTCTTTTGTTTTTCACAGCGCTTTGGAAAACTACTAGAAAAATTTTACTATCAGAAAAGATACTGTTGAAGAAAATCCAAGCACTTTTACTGTCCTAAAAGGTGATAACAGACAAAAAAAAAATCTGAAAACACACATCATTGTAAAATCAATACATTCATCGTTCTACTCAGAATTTAAAAGAAGTTCTACAATGCAAAAATTACCAAATAATTGGTCACACTGAAAACAACTGTTTCAAAACATCAAAATGTGGTGAAGGACACACTGCAAATTGGAAAGGATACATCACTTCAAAATCACATCAAAATCCTGCAAAACCTATTGCACAGATGGCTACTTCTTAAAATCAAAAAGTTCAACAGACTTAAACCCACACAAAAAAAATGTACCGTCCCTATCTGACGTGATGACATAAACAAATTAATTAAATGAGAGATTGGACAGGCTTGAAGTAACCAGCTGAAAACTAATGTACAAAAGAAGAATAAATGGGTAGAACGCTTTGAATCATAACATGGAACGCTAATAGGCTTGTACAAAATAAACAAGAAATTGAACATCTTATGAATAACAAAAAAATTTACTTAGCTTTAATTTCAGAAATCCGCTTCACAACATGGACCACTCTAAAATTACGTGACTACTGAATATTTACAACAGTACATCTAAGTAATATTATTCATGGAGCAACTGCTGTTATAATAAAAGAATCAATTAAGCATTGCCAACTTGATAAATATCCTCAAGAACATTTAAAAGCAACTTGTGTCCATGTCGGCAACAACGACCCAAATCTAGGAAGTTTAAAAAGTGGTGTTTTGCGTGTAACTTCGGACACTATATTTAGCGCTTGATAATAAATACAAATTGTACTTAGTTCTTTTTTGTGTTATATTAATTAGTATTTCTTAATTCTTTTAATTCTTTTAATTATTTAATTAATTTTTTTTTTTTTTTAGTTTGAGATCAAGATACCTTTTTTTATTTTATTTTTATTTTACGTAAGTTAGAATTTGTAAATTTCTCTTAAAAAGTGTTCAAAAATGATAAATATAATTTTTGGGAGGTTATAAATATTTTCTTACATGTATTGAACACTTATTTACTGAATTGTACCTAGATTCATTCTTTTCACAAATATTCGAAAAGAAAAGCAATAAAAAATTAATAATATTAATATTACCCCATTTTACGGTATATGATTAGCAACATTTACACCTACCTCTCGCTGTTTAACCAACACACAGAAGTAAAATTAAATTTGTTGGCTTTATGAAATCCATACTGTTTCCAGACCAACTCTCCCATGGCCATTGAACGGAACAATCCTCTGCCAACAAAACAACACATACCGCTATTGAACGGATTCAACGCCATCTAAACAGTACCTACTTATTATAAATTATATTAATTTATATAAATTCATCATTTTAGTTATTACTTTATACGTATAACTAGGGCTGTACATTTTTTTTCTTAGACCTTAGTGCAACGTTTCAATAATTACCTACCTATAAAGTAGGTATTGAAATTTTATTTGAATTTTTTACATTTTCAAGTAATGTATTATTTGGTTGTATACATATTTTTACTATTTTAGTATTTTATGGTAATTTTTCAACTATTTATACGCTGAGATGAATAAGGGGACGTAGCCTATTCAGCTTCAGCTCCCGTTTTAGTAAAAGGTGAATTTCCTAATGGATCCCGTTAAAAATGGTTTAACAAAAAGGTTAATTCCTTAACAGCTCCAGTTTTTTTATAACACAAATTTCTTCCCACTTCATACAGACTAATGACTTCGGACTGTCTCAAAAGAGGTGTGGTTAAAATAGTGTTGGTGGTTTTTTAAAGGTTATATTCTAATAAATTATAAAAATTATATAAAAATCATATATTGTGAATTAAATGTTATCAAAATTATATTATATTAATTTATCCTTAAAAAATCGTAAAAAATTAATGTACATGTAAAAACTAAAAATATAAAAAAAATCATACATTGGGTAAATATTTGAGGCACCTAATATATTTAATACGATGACAATTTGTCAATGATGTTTCCCAGAACCCCTGTTTTTTTTTCGATTTAAATGTTTTTATAATTTATATATATATTTCTTTTCAATTTAAATTTAAATTATACAACGCTAAACGGTATATCGACCTCAAATCGCTATACCGGTATTACCGTCAGCCGTCTGGGAATTTACCTATTCGTAATACCTTTTACGAAAGGAACCGTTTGGGATGCACTGGTATAAGGTAGGTACTAAGATTAATTTATTTCAAAATGTTAAAAATATTTAGGTAACTCAAAAAAACTAATTTAAAATATATTAAATGGTTTTTAAGTAAACATGATGAAAAATTTAAATTCGTAATTAAAAATCTTATCGAATTACTAGGTTGTCTACATGATTAGAAAAATGCTGATATTTAATGCTAAAAATAAATAAATAATTACAACAGCGAATTGTAGACATGACACATGTGTACAGTGTACGTGCAGGAGCGCCGTGTCATTTTTTTACACTAGTCGCCCACCCTAATGATTATGGACCATCCACTATATTCGCGTGATAGACACACACTTAGAATATTGCCTATAGGTATAATTGAACTCCTTATAAATAGTAAGTATCGAATCCCCTTTAAATGTTCTTTAATTCTAATAAATAATATAAAATAAATAACTTTTTATGTAAATTAAAAGTAAAATATTTTTATTTATTATTTTGTAGTACTATTTAATAAGTTAACTTGGTTCATTTTTGACATATTCAATGCAAAGCAACGTGAAATACGACTTTTTTCCAGTGAATTTGGCAGTAGATTTATTAAATTATTTAGCATATAATTTGCATCATATTCACAGCCTTTATTTTTGTACATAATGTTATCGTGAAGGACGTTTCCCAGTACTGTGTAATATATTATGGAACAAAAAGGTGAATTGCAGCAGATAAGACATGATTATCGTTTTTAGTCTACATGGTTACGCATTTTTTTTGCTTGTAATAGACATTTTCCACAGTAATTATAAACTGTTATAAATTATTTGTTGAATATAAACAATCATATGACTCAGTCAATAGATAAGTGCTATGGAATGCACTCATAACCTTCGGAATACCGTCCAAAACAGTGAAAGTGATCAAACTATGCATGGATAAAACGAGATGTAAAATTAAATTCAACCAACATATGTCAGATGAATTTGAAGTTAAGACTGGACTCCGACAGGGAGATGCATTATCTCCAGTACTCTTTAATATAGCACTAGAAACGGTAGTAAAGAAAACGAAGAGCAAATATGATGGGTTAAACTTGGAAGAAAACATAAGAAAATGTGGAATTATAGCGTATGCAGATGATATTATCATATCAGGATCAAATAAATAAGAAGTAATAATGGGCACTAAGGAACTAATAAAAAAACAGTAAAGACATCGGATTACATATCAACGAATTAAAGACTAAATATATGGCAATATCAAGACGAGAAAATCATGGAGAATATATAGAAGTTGAGAATTTTAAGTTTGAAAGGATACATAGTTTTAAATATCTAGGTGTTGCAATAAATAGCAAAAATAATAATCACGAAGAAATCAATATAAGAACTACTGCAGCGAACAAATGCTTTTATGGGTTAACGAGCATATTTAAATTAAAACAAGAATCAATTAAATCAAAAATTACACTATTCAAAGTAATTATCAGACCAGTTCTATTATATGCTTGTGAAACATGGCCAACGACCAAAGGAGATGAAGACAAAAAACAGTCTTTGAAAGAAGAATATATGGGCAAAAACGAAATAATATCACACAATAGTATGAAAGTAGAAGCAACATAGAATTATAACAACTATATAAAGAATCGAACGTAGTATCAGTACTACAATATAGAAGAATCGCATGGGCTGGCCACGTATGAAATAGTCAAATAGTCTAATGGAAGCGGTATTAAAATGGAAACCCCTTGGGAAAAGACCAGTAGGCAGTCCAAAACAAAGATGGATAGACAAAGTAAAAAATACTTTGGAAGAATTTGGAATACAAGATATGGAAGCAGTAGCTCAGGATAGAGACAGGTGGAAACAAATTTGTGTTGCGGTAATGGGCCTCAGTGGCCTTTAAAACCGAAGAAGAAGAAGAAGAATTATAAAACTAGATAATTATCCATTATTAATGTTAATATTTTTAAATACCAAGTCCAAGTATTTACTAAATAAAGTAAGAATGTATTCAAATAGTTAAAATGTAAATGTATTTTTATTAAATATTTTCTCAAGTCATAATATTATGGTAAGGGAAAATTTAGTACCTACTGTTGTAATGTCTCGACTCTCGGCCGATCGGGGAACAACTGATTTGTGCGTTCCACCCGGTACCCGTGTAGCCTATGTATGTATTATTTGTAGGCATGAACAATATTTAAAAGTATATTTTTTTTTCGAAAATATTGACAGCTACATCAACTATATTATAGTTGGAAGTAAAATCATCTAACCAACAATTTTGGAATATTTCCTCTATTTTGGATGATATTATAGATGGAAATTGAGGAGGTGTTAGACAACTATTAAGACATAGAGCACGCGGAAATTACCATTTAAAATCGTTTTTGGAGCATGTAAAAATAATAAAATATACCAGTCTAACACTTAAAAATTAAATCATTGAAGACTGCAATACGATAGTAACAGATATACATGTTAAGATGATGTTTCTCAATACTTGCGTGGAAAGGCTGGTATTAGTGGAATCGGATAAATATTTGTCTCCAACCTATATAGATGTTGAAAATATAATTATCACAGAAGAATGTCTCGAGATTGTGCCTACAACAGATGGGAAAAGGTTTAGCCGATATTATTTTAAGAAATTTAAATTCATTTGGTATACAAACAAAATATTCTAGGAGCAAGGTAAAAAACAACGATTTCATTAAAAAAAATTTTTTATCAACTTGAAATGTAAAAAAGCAGGTAAGTGGATGTCGCTCTGCTGTATAGTAGATTACAAGTGGGTGACTTTGAATTCAATGATATAATATCATTGTATAAGAAAAACGATTCTGAGCGGAGACGATTTGTCAGTCTGGATATTTAACATTGTTATTATTTATTTTATCATGTAAGTTGAATTAATATTATAATTTTTTATTCGTTTTTATGGTGATAAAAAAAGTGTTGGAAATTAAAATCCCATTTTTAGCGTTTTTCGGTGGTTTTTTCTGTGGCATTAATTAAGTATTGAGTAAATCGATTTCTCTAAAGTACCATCTTGATCCAATTTGGTAAACGATCAGGTACTATATGTTGAAATCGATAAACTCCTTCTGGTAGAAATTTTGTATACAAGATTGTAAAAAAAAAAAAAATAAACACCATTGTAAAACCAATAAAAAATATTTTCAAAAACATTAATACTTTTTGAAATAATGAGTGTTTCATGATAAATGAATCACTCTGTATAGTCTATTATCATTGAAATAGGCAGTGTATTACTAATCAAGTGCTTAAAGTCACCAAGTTAAGTTCAATTATTTAGCAAACTATTTTAACATAAAAATATTAACATATATAGATCAAAGAGTATTTAAGCTATACAATGATATCACAAAATTTACATCCATTTTTGTGAGTTTGGCAGTGTTCTTGTTGGGGTATTGTTATATCAGTAATCAATTTCAAACATTAATAAGCAAAAAAAAAATTCCTAATGGATTAATATACCAATTCCCCTTTCTTAAATTCATTTCAGAAAAATAATTTACTAATTTGTTTGTTATTCGTTGGTTAGGTTAGGTTAACAAATATGTATCTATTAGTATGTTTTTTAAGGGGTATTCGTTATTATAAGCTAGCAGGTTGTGCTCATCATCAGACTGTATCTATTAGCTTATTAACTGATAATAATAACTGATAGATATTTTTATAGATTACATCTGATACAGGTCCAGCGGCTTTTGCAGAGGTTACGACTTGCAAGTGACTTTCGACTTTGGACTGTCTCCAATTGTAATAGTACATAATGTAATCGGGATCGCCGGAAAGCGCAGCCACATATACGTCGTCATACGAAAATTTAATTTTGATGAAACTGTTGGCTTTTGATTCATATGGTATGGTCAGCTGCCTTATGTATTTGAATTCGTCCAAATCGTATAAGCTGATTGACGGTTTTTTACCTTTCTCGGCTACGGCCAAAATGTTTCTACATTTTAAACATGATAATACAATTACTTGATTGGTGGATTACTAGGTTTCTGTTTAAAAATAAATAAACAACTATTCTGTTTAATCTCTGATACAATGATGCGTGTATTATACTAAGCATTTAATTACAGTTACCTGCATTTCAATTAAACGAGAATAGGTTGTTCAATTATTGTTAAAAATATAAAAAAGCTCATAAATAATATTAAATTGTTTTGATAAAACATTAGCTCAATGTAGATAAACGGTATAGTCACTTCCTATCATCGAGATAGATAAACAATACTGGAGCACGCTCTTACCAGGGGTACGAAACTCTGTGAATTGGCCGAATCGGGCGATTGTAGCCTTGAACACGGTCTCCAGGGGGGCGTGGCATACGTAATCTATGATAAAAGTAAACAGTGGAAACAACCCGACCCCGCGCAGAATACCCTACCTATTAGGCGGAAACGGTTTTTCAATACGGGTATAACATCATGTCAGTGTTACGGAAACAGTTTCATTGTTCGGACTTCAGATCATAGGTAAACACTTCACCCATCAGCTGATCGAGTTTCGCTTCTATATTGTTCTATGCTCTTACCAATATCGTCCGTGATACGAAAACGAGCCATGTCTTGAACGTTACCCCCACCTCTGCAGGGCAAAAAAAAAATAGCTACAAACTTGCGAACGTACTAGAGAACATAAACGCCTCATAATAATGTAGGTACTTTCACTCGTCCGATTTTAAAAATTAAAAACTATTTGTACTTGTTAACAAGCCTACTATACAGCGATATTGTTTAAACAGAAAAATAAAAATAAATAGCTACACAAAAGTATAAAACGAATAATTGTAATTAATACAATAATATAGACATTTATCGTGTTTACAGCTAACCACTTACCTTTAAACATAAGCAATAATATTATAGTCCAAATTTTATAGAATATAAATAATTTAATTAGTCATTCAGTCATCCATTTAAATTAAAATTAGTGGTTAATACCATATTATATTGAAGTAAGTACAGCAATATTCCAAATCATAACATAAAATCAGACTTACTGTGATTTAACTATTTAAGTAGGTACCTATTACTAAATAATAAATAATTAATTTAGAATATTAAAATGTAATATTGTAATAGGTAATGTAGGAAATGGGAAACAATAAATACAAATTCAACACAAAAAAAGGTGGGTAAGTGGATGTCGCTCTGCTATACGGTAGGTTACAAGTGGGTCACTGTATAATGGATAGTATTAAATTTGAATTCAATGATATAATATCACTGTATAAGAAAAACGATTCTGAGTGGATACGTTATGTCAGTATAGATATTAGGCATACATATTTAGGTATACTTATCTATAGTATTATTAATAATTTTCAAATTAATCATATCATAATATCCATTAGGTAACGCGTTATACATCAACAACAAACCATGGTACTATCATAGATATATAATAGAATACTTTAGTAGTTTCAAGTACCCACAAATAATATAAAACAATCACAACAAAATAACTAAAATAGTTATTCCAGATTTTTTAATATGTAATTTCTTTCAAATTTGAACTTAAAATGACTATAAAAATAAACTGTGCTTATGTATTTCTTAGAATTTTTGGTAACAGAATTAAATATTTACGTGGAATCTTGTTTTAAATTTTCAATCCTTAGATATGAAAGTTGAACATTTTATAAATTTTTAATTACAAAATAATTATTCAATTTTAAATTTGATAAATTTTGTCAAAATTTCAACTTCAAATGCTTATAAAAAATAATTGTGCCTATGTATTTTTAATATTTTTCAACTGCTCTTGTAACAATGTATCAGGAGCCTTGTATTAATTTTTTACACTTTTTGGCCCAATAGATAAAACTTTACTGATATTTATGGAAAAAAAAACTAAAAAAAATTGAAAACTTACAATGTCTGTAAACAGCTCAAAAAGAGTCAAATTATTTTCAAAATTTTATCGTATATAGAAAATGCTAATATAAACATTCAGTAAAATTTTCAAATATCTGCAGACATTCGTTTTTTAATTACAATAAAATAAGAATTTTGTCACATGAGAAATCGAGCGAATATCAAATGTTGTAAAAATATGAATTTCAAACGCTCATAAAATTTAATTTGAGTTTCTTATAGGCATTTTTTTTTTGGTAAAGATAGATTATCCTATAAGTATCGTAAATTTGATTCAGACCACAAAAAACGACAAAAAAAACAAAACCTTGAAAAAAATCTAAAAAAGCAACGTGGTGCGTTAAGCAAATTTGTTTTTTCTTCAGATACTCTGGAGAGAGTATCTGAAGAACAGAATGAAATTGAATGTTATGAAGAAGAGTTAATATTGGAAGGTGATACAGAGCAACCCAGTTGTTCCAAAGAATTTGTGACTCAAAATAGTATTGAGATAGTTGAAAAATCTAGTGACTTAACAATAATTAATAATGAAAAAATAGTGAACGAGATCAAAGAAACAGAAATTGATTTTAGTGATACAGATCAGTGGCCACAGTCCTTAACCCATGATATGCGAGTTAAAATTTTTCTTAGTAAATCTGAAAAAATCGAATTCTACGAAAGTTATTCAAAAAATGATCAAAATAGGAAATTTAGTAATAAAATATTTTATAGAATAATGAAAAATATCAAGAAATTGGTTGTTTTATTCAAAATCACGTGATCGAGTTTACTGTTTTTCTTGCAAATTTTTTAGTTCACAATTAAAAATTCCTAACCCGGGTAGCTTAACTAATTATGGAACCTCAGATTGGAAACATATAGCATTAAAATTGGAAAAACACGAACATTGTTCTTTTCATAAAGAAACAATTCTATCTTGGAACGAATTAAAAACACGAATTATTAAAAACGAAACTATCGATGATTTGCATTTAAAGGAAATAGATAAAGAAAAACAATATTGGAAAGATGTGCTAAAACGAATTTTATCAGCAATTTTTTATTTGGCAAAACATGGTGATGCATTTCGGGGATCCTCTGATGTCATTTATACGGAACATAATGGTAAATTTTTAGGCCTCATAGAGATGATGGCTTAATTCGATCCAGTTATTCAAGAACATGTTCGTAGGATAAAAAATAATGAAACTCATCATCATTATTTAAGTCACCAAATACAAGATAAACTGATTGAACTTATAGCACAAAAAAATTCGTCAACAGATTGTAGAAAGCATGAAAGAAGCAAAATACTTTTCTATAATGATGGACTGTACTCCAGATGTTAGTAGAGAAGAGCAACTTTCTATAATTATTCGTATTCTAGATATGGGAAATAAAAGTATGTCTACAATACCTTGCATCAAAGAATATTTTATTGAATTTATTAATGTTCATTCTACAACTGGATATGATTTGACAAATATTTTATTGGATAAATTAAATAGTATAGGTATAGATATAAAAGATTGTCGTGAACAAGCATATGATAATGGTGCCAATATGAAAGGCCAGTACAAAGGGGTTCAATCAAGAATTTTAGCAAAAAATCCTAGAGCATTCTTTTCACCATGTGCGTGTCATAATTTAAATTTGTTGTTGGGTGATATAGCAAAGAGTTCCACCATAGCGGTTGGGTTTTTTGGCACCATACAAAGAATATATTGTGTGTTTGCATCTTCTACAAAACGCTGTGATATTTTTAAAAAACATTGTATATTATTAACACTGAAATCACTTTCAGAAACTAGATGGGAATGTAAAGTAAACAGTATCAAAGCTATACGTTACCAAGTACCCGAACTTATTAGCGCATTAGAAGAAATGGCTGATACAACTCCAGATCCAAAAACGAAAAGCGAAGCTCATTCATTAGCTACAAATGAGCTAGAAAGTTATGAATTTATTCTTAGCTTGATAATACGGTATGAAATATTAGTTGAAGTAAATACGGTAACAAAACTTTACAAAACATTAATATTCATTTGGACAAATGTAGTAGCCTTTTAAATGGTCTTTTAGAATTTTTAAAATCATTTGGTTTTGAATCTTCAAAAATTAAAGCTAATGAAATAGCAGATGTCTTAAATATTCATAAAACATTTAAAAAGAAGCGTTTTAGAAGGACAAAAAACAATTTGAGTATGAGAATTCTGATGAAATAATTGATGACGCAAAAAACAATTTCAGAATATTTTATTTTAATGTCACTGCCGATGGAGCTATATTATCATTTAGTGAACGGTTTAATCAATTTAAAATGTATAGCAACAATTTCAGTT
>NC_042493.1:22911741-22917125 GCF_005508785.2 Acyrthosiphon pisum
GATGAAAAAAAAACCAAAAAAGGTAAAAAAACAACGAAGAACCTGGACAAAAGAGTGGTTGAAAAATAGACAACAATATACTCACGAGAAGCTATTAACAGAGTTGCGTAATTTTGAAAAAAATGATTTCAAAAATTTTTTAAAAATGGATGATGGATGTTTCGATGAAATTTTAAATTTGGTGAATCCATTTATTAAAAAACAAAATACGTCAATGCGAGAAGCTATACCAACAAGTCAAAGACTGTCTGTTACACTACGTTATTTGGCTACCGGAAACACATTCGAGGACCTGAAATTTATCAGTGCGATATCTCCTCAATCCATTGGAAAAATTGTGATTGAAACTTGTGAAGCTTTAATATATTGTCTTCGAAACTATATAAAGGTAAGCTACATATTCTGCCGCCTTAAACCTCAAAAGGGTATCTCCAAATATTGAAATGTTGCTAAAATTACATAACAAGTTGTTATTTTGAGGTTAGCACTGCAGTATTATACCAAACTTTTTTTCTTATTAAAATAGTAAATTTAAAAACAATAATAATAATGTTTGAATAGAACAATATAATATTTAAGTAGGTACCTATTAAAAAAGAGAGCTTGCTAATAAATACATTTTTTGACATAAAATAGAGATTGCTTTTATTCATAAGTATATTTATTATAAATTAATGTTATTATTAATAGGTAGTAGATATTATTAGTATCGTAAATATATAAATGCATAGAAAAAATAACAATGAAATTAAAATTAAAAAAAATTACGGTTGAAATGAATTGATAAACGCAGTTGCCGTATCTATGTTCCCAGATGGTTTAATTTGTGTTTGAATAGAGTAGTTTTTATCTGCTACATTTGTCATAACCCACGAAGACGGACTTGGTGTAGGAACTGGCGTATAACTGTATGGAGTACTCACTCTACTTGAAATAGTATTGATTTGAATAGAATCACGGTTCAATGTACCCAATTGTCCTTCAAATAAAATGTCAGCAATCCCTTTTTTGGCAAAAATTTGTTGAGATTTATTCATTTTTAATAATTCATTAGCCCATGTTTTAGCTATTTGTAATTCTTCACTTTCCGGTTCGCACAAACGTTTACAGGCTAATAATATAAGTTCATCACGTTGATCTGTACTTCGTTTAGCTGGTTTCTTTTTAACAGTTTGAAAATCTATACCATTATCCTAAAATAACAAATCCAAAAATAAAATAAAATCTTAATGATGTATGATTTTGCATAAAGCTAAATAAGTATTTTTTATTTTAGAATCTAATTAATTATTATTAATTTTTAGTTGCCAAAAACTTCGCATGAATGGAAAACAATCGCTGATGAATTTGAAGAAAAGTGGGATTTCCCACACTGTCTGGGATCTATAGATGGAAAACATGTGACAATAAAAAAACCACCAGACTCTGGATCATTTTATTATAACTACAAAAATACATTTAGTATTGTGTTATTAGCTTTAGTAAACGCTAATTATGAATTTTTGATGGTGGACGTAGGATTAAACGGAAGAATATCTGACGGCGGAGTATTAGGCCACTCAGATTTTGGAAAAATGATGGAAAATCAATCACTAAACATTCCTGAACCTCAACAAGTGCGACGCAGTAATAAGATTCTTCCATACGTTTTTGTCGCTGATGACGTTTTTGCTATGAATAAAAATTTGTTAAATCCCTATAGCCGTGTAGGAAATAATTTAACTAAAGAACAACGAATATTTAACTATAGACTTAGTCGCGCGCGGCATATTGTTGAAAATGCGTTTGGTATACTTGTATCTAGATTTGGTGTATTACAAAAGGATATACTTTTATCTCCAGAAAAAGCACAAACTATTGTTTTAGCTTGTCATATACATAATTATTTAAGATCAAAAAACTCAAAAACATATATTGGTCAAGGTTCTGTAGATTTCGATAATCACGAGACAAGTCAAATGTATAACGGAGCATGGCGGAATTCAAATGATCAATTATTAACATTACAAACTACTACCAGCAGAAATACTTCGGATAGAGCTAAACAAATCAGAGACATGTATTCTATGTATTTTAGCAACGAAGGGGCTGTACCGTGGCAAAATAATTATGTTTAAAATGAAATGTAAATAAAAAATAAAATAAATAATAATTTAAAAATATAAAATAAATAATAAAAATATAATTCAAATAATTAAATATTATAATATAAATAATTTTCATACCTCTCCAACAGTTTCAGTGATTTCGTCTATTTGATCATCAACATTGCTTGTATTTGCGACTTTTGGTGGTGGAAGGATTTGTAAAGTACTTCGAGATTTTGCTGGTGTTTCTTGGTCCCGGAGAAAATGCATTTCATTAAAATACCACAAGTGTGACTGATAAATGTCTTCTAAACCAGCTCCAAATTTTCGTGAATCATTTACTTTTTTAAGTTCTTTTCTATAATTTGTGCGTAAAGAATTAAATTTCTTTTTAACATCATCTAATGTCGCTGTCGGAAAACGTTCTTGATATTTCTTCAATAAAACATCATACGCGTGATTTTTCTTATTTCTGTCTATGTAATCATCAGATTTGATTTCCCATAATGCTGAATGATCACGATAAACTTGAATACATTCTAATATAAAGTTTCGTTCCTCATTTCTTTCGGAAGAAGACATTTTACACACGGTTTTAAAATTATTTCCGCACTGAACACGTGTATACGCACTTGTTATCGTGACAAAAACAAAACTATACCGACGGAATATTGTCAATAGTATTGATAAGTGCCACAAATAGCACATATAATATTGACAATCTATCAATAAATATCAAAATAATTTTGATTGTTTCAATATATTGAACACGTCTTCAATATGATCCATACACTGTCAATATTATTGTCAATATCAAATATTGAACAATAATATTGATCGTGTATGGGCCGCTTTATGTTAACTAACATCTGTATTTTTATTATTAAAAATATGTAGAATAAATAATGAATAATAAGCGTAATGATATGTATCTTTTACGCATACACGACACTCGGCGTCGTTATATCGTTATTATTATGTTATTACTCCCCGATGATACGGCAACACGGAAATTCCAAGAGAATATTTAGAAAAAGTGTGTATACAGGTATACTGTACACGTCTTATGGAATCGTATAGTGGAATCGTATAGTTTGTAGTTTTGTCATTTAAAGATTAAATTGTTCATTAAAAATTAATGCATTTAGATTATCAAAGTATGCCGGGGACCAAACGCCCTATGGCTAATAACTCTCCGGGACGAAACGCCCTATCTCAATAATTGTAAGTAGTAACCTGTAGTAACCTTTAATATTCATTTGCCATCCAGCCGTAAGAGTGAGTACACTTTATTTAATTATGTTTTTCACTGTATTTTTTCTTTTTTTTTATGACAACTTTACTTTTGTTAATTTTCCTTTGTAGTATGTTTTCATTCAAAAACTGTCGGGTGACGGTGGCTGCGAGCCAAAATAAAAACAATGTGGCACCCAAAAGTATGTATAATTATTGTTAAAAGAGAACACAACACAAAAAAAAAATTATTTAAATTATTTTTAAATGTTAAATTATTGTAACTATGGCTATATGAAATGATTTGGTGAAAATCCGATGTAAAAAAAATTATTACTTTAAGAGATATTAAGAAATGTAATCATCGTAATTGCCTGGTATCCGGACATTTTCTCCCCGGCTGTTTTCGGCGTAGTAAGACATTTCCCCCCCGATAAATTTTTGGATGCGGACAATTTCCCCCCGTTTTTTTTTATTTTTAATTATTAACCTTCGAATATAAAATTATAATTTAAAATTAAAATTATTATTTAATATATACATATTTTTTAGTTTTTTTCATATTTATTTTTTTTTTTTTGTAATAACTGTACTTGTATGATTATTTAATAATTTAATATTTGCTAGTGAATTTGATCTCTGGAGTGCTCCAATGAACATTTAAATATTTGGATATTAATACTTTTCTTTGTAGCATTATGTAATCATTTAATGAGAATATCATAATGATAATACAAGAAAAATAATATAATGATAGTATAAAAATATTATTTTATTCATATTATTTTTAAAATAACATATTAATGATAATCCAGTGGCCAACTGACATTTTATAGATATTTTTTTAATATTATTAAAATCAAAAATATGGGAGAAAAAAACGTTTATAAACTCATTTCATCATAAAAATAATATTTTATAAATTTCAATAAAATATATTTTTGCTATCTGGGAAACATTATACGTTGCTTTTCAAATCTTATCGGAATATTTCAATAACTTTATTTTGCTGTCTGGGCACCACTCCGTTACACATTAGATCGGATACAAATAGATCAATAAATAATTGATTTATTTGGAATCAGAATGACATGAAACAAATTAGATCTCTTTATCTCATATAGAAAAATTTCAATACTTATATAGTAATTAATTCAAAAATGTCTAAAAAAAAACACAGAAATATGCAATTAAAATCTTAAATAAGTCCTTAAACGAAAAAAGTTAGTTAATTGTCGTATTATGCAGCCCAAATGATTCACAGTTTAAATCGTTATCGTCGTGAAACAAATTTTGTACTCACTATTAGCATATTATTATCATACCATCAACCAGAATAAATATGTAAAATCATACGAATCCGCGCTCTAATCATATTAAAATAGATCAATAGTTAATAAACACAGAAAAAGTTTAAAGTTGAAATCAATTGGTTTTAATTCCATAGTTATGAAAAACAAAATGTTTTAATCGTTTTATATGGCTACAGCTATATCTTATATAATTGTGATATGATTTTTTTTTTCTTCCTTAGTAATAATTTCTTATTTAGTATGTACAAATAACTGCTGCAAGTATAACAATAATTTACAAAACATTACTTTTTTATTAAAAGATTCAAAAAATAAAGTTTTCTTAAATTAGACAGCTGCAATGCCCAGGTACTAGCTGCATTTCCACACTACCCAAGGGGTATCAGCTATAGCGCGTTTTTTTTACGTGGTCTCCCCTATAGGCCTAATCCACGAACCGAGCAATACGGCTACAAAAAAAAAAAAAAGAAAAAAAAAGTATTACATGATCCCACCTAACTGGCCATTACCGATCAAGAATTTCTTTATGTCCCGTATCTTGGTCCGAATACTCGCAAGAGTACGGGGCGGGTCACACAAAAATGGCGGAGTGCGCATCAGCGCTGTCAGATCGTCGCTATTTGACAGGACCGGTGACTGAATCCTGATCAGGTCTGTCAGGATCCTGACCTCCTCCGCTGAAAACTTAGTCCTGGTCGGAGTCTTCATCCTAAGCCGTTCCATAGAACAGTTAAGCCGCCCCGTCGGCGTG
>NC_042493.1:22917225-22918817 GCF_005508785.2 Acyrthosiphon pisum
CAAAATAATATGAGTTATTTTCTTTATTTAATTACTAATTTGAGGCCAACAAATACTATGAAACTTCAAAATAAGCATGATAAAATAATCACTGAAAATATCCATGATGAAACTAATTCGAGGGCAGGTCAAATAATTTTCCCGGACTGAAGTTTTGATAGTCAGCCACTGATATTTAATAAAAACATGTTTTACTACCTATGTTTTTAGATTTGTTTTCGATGCGGAAACATAGTTATATTTTATAATTAAAGATTGTGTTTTTTTGGAAGGTTAATTAAAATAGATTTATTGTAATTAACACTATACTTTCATATTGAATAAGATTCAATAAATTATAATAATGATTTTAATATTACATATTGCGTATGCAACATGAGTCGTGTATGTGGAATTCATTCAGCCGGCGATGCATATACTCAACAGACCTGTCTTTTGCTTTTCAAGGGCCCCTTGGTACACATAGTTTAAGGGCTCCTTTAAAATCAAGATAATCAAGAATCAAGATGGTACTTTAGAGAGGTCGTTTTTCGATTTTCTCAATAGTTATTTAATGCCACGGGAAAAACCACCGACAAATTACAAAAAACCACTAAAAATGGAATTTTAATTTCTAACGCTTTGTTAATCACCATAGAAACGAATAAAAATAAAAATTTGTATTAGTCGGGAATCGGGATGCGACATCAAAATAATGTTATAGAATAGTATGACGGCGTGTTGTGTAGGCAAGTTATATACACGAATGATTGAATAATATTAATAATATTATGAGAGGTGGGTCGTACCTCAAAATATGGTATCAAATCGAACTTGAATCGAAATTTTTATTGTCGAACCAAACTGGAACCGAACTATTAAATTGTATGTCGTACCGAACACGAACCAACAATTCAGTGTGATGTCGAACTAGAACCAAACTTTTTAACCGTACCTACTTGAACTAAACATTTCGTTCAACATCAAACCACACCTGTACCATATATTATTTATTATATTTGATTATCAAAATAAACCTATACTAAAATTTTGAATTAAATGTCAAATCAACCTTTTTAGTCTCACGTCAAACAAAATAAATAACGACTATTGAGTAACGAGTAGGACGATTAATTTTAGAATTTTGAACTTTTTCTTTGAGTTTGGTTTGGTATTTATAAAGCTTGGTTCGATTTTTGAACTCAAACTGAACGCCTAATGTTCAGTTCGATTTTTCAAACTTTGAACAGTTCGACCCAACCTCTAATTGTTATAGAATAATCGTACTTTTTTTTTCGTTTGATGCTAAAATTGCCATTATCAAATATATATATATGAATTCAGATAGGCATTACATAAAATATATGATAACAATTAATTAAATTTTACACACTTTGGTTCAATGTACACGCATAAACTGCTTCAGGTGTTAAATTTAACAATTTTAAAGGGGCTGCAGCAGGTTTTGTCAAAAATCAAAACTAATGTAGATTTGACAAATCTAAACATTAATTTTGTTTGTTATAATGTTTTTCAATATATTTAAATTCCGTATCATAAAATAAACCTTAAGGAGGCTGGAGGGGGGCACAGTCAATGAAAAAAAGTGACTT
>NC_042493.1:22919236-22921499 GCF_005508785.2 Acyrthosiphon pisum
AGTGTCATAGTGAATAATATAAATACAAAAATATCATATTTTTTCGATATTTTATTCTTGGATATCACAACTGAAAATAAAAAATATTCAAAATCGCCTCAACCTAGTAAACTTGTGGATCAATCATAACCCGTTTCCAAAATTAAAATCTATCAAACCAAATTCTTCCAGTTTTGTCTAGCTTATTGGTCTAAAAGTCACTTTTTTTCATCTGCTGTAGCCCCCTTAACACCGAAACTTTAGTATTTAATAATAATACGATTTATTATTAGTTTCGGTAACTTTTTCTTATTGGCTCTGAACATTGTGAACATAGTCATCCATACTTGTTCAATAAATTCAAATAAATCACACGGATATTATATTTTTAACTTTGGTCAGAAATTGTGTTTATTTAAGTATAAATTATAACACAAAGAACTAAATGTTCAAGTCAGCGAATAGCATACCTGTATAGGCTGTATAGTACCGTCGATCGTTTTCTATTCGTGTTTTGATATGTGAACTGTAAGGACTGCACTTGTTTGCCTTGTAAATCAACTAAACCAATTTTATAGACAATTTTATATCGTACCACTTGGTGTAACTATAAATTTCTCAAATGTTTTCTTTGTAAATGTTTTAACTTTTCAGTTTAGTTTAATTCAAATATATTATTATAAAATATAATATAAATACTTAATTTTGTTATCTTACGTGATTAAAATTAAAACACAAAATGTATAAACTAAAAATAATAAGTATTTGATTTTAAATTTGGATAATTTGAGCAATAAATACGCCATTGACTTATACGCAGTATAGCCGTTTACTAAACGGTATACTTCTTTGCAACGGGTTAACCGATCTCGACCAAACTTGGCACGGTGATAGTGTGGACATCGCTGAGTGCCAACAAGTGGTTTTGATCGATGTCCTACCTACCATCGATGAATAATCACCGAAAAGCTAAATTTTGATACCTTAATTTTGTTTCCGTAGAAACATAGATCCGCAATAAATCAATAATTTTACAACAAATATACTTGAAACATGCCTCGTTTAAGAAAAGGAGCAATTAATTGCTAATAATGAATAATAATAAATAATAATAATTAATAATTAATAGACATTAATTGATTATTATACTAAAAACAATGTTGTTCTTCCGTGGTTATAATTTATTATTTTGGTTTGTCAATTGTAATATTTAAGAAAAATGTATTAAATATAAATGTTTGAGAGTTATATTTGACAGTAATAACGCTTCCTTGAACAGAAGCATGTCCCAACAATAGTGTCATCTTAATTTGTACCTTTTCAGTTATCAGAATCTATCAAATCTATGACATTCAAAAAACAAGATCAATAAGCTTCGGTGTGTTTAACTCGCTCAACTCAATTTCTTGCAATCAGCGAACCGCATTGCAGTCCTAGTATTATACATTGTAGTTAATGAATGCTAAATTTGGTAAAAGTTGGCCAATTCAAGTTACCTAGGTAATAGTTTTCGTCTTTTCTAGTTCATAAAATACAAAATATTATATAATACTAACGATTTTCATAGTTCTGGTTCATGATGTGATGATGACGTTTGGGACAAACTTTGTCATTATTATTTTGACTAGGTTCTACTATAATATCTAACATAATACATTGTTGAAAAACGTACTACAGAACTATATTTTTTATTACACGTTGTGATTTAAACTGAATCATATAATATTCAAAGCAATAATGAATATATTTTAGTTAATTATATCTAATTTATTTTGATTCACTCGATATTAATTTTAAATTGGAAATGTAAGATTAACTTTAATTTAAAATTATCAAAGAGATCATTAATTGTAAATTCTGTGATGGGTAGGACTAAAATAAACAAAAAAACAGTTAATATTTAAATAAAACTAATTATGTTAAAATTTTTTTTTCTAGTCTTTTGACGAAATATTTACTAATATTTTTTGCATTTAAAGGAACGTTTCTGAAAAATGAATGAAGGCTTAAAAAATCTATGCAAATGTAATATGCATTCGATAATTATTATTAGAAATTCTGTTTTAATGTATTGCTATATTATGTTTACCGGTAATAATAGTTCGTGTCTGAGACTTTTTGGTGGATATTTAAGCTTAAAAAGGTGGGTAAGTGGATGTCGCTCTGCTGTACAGCAGGTTACAAGTGGGACACTGTATAATGGATAGAATTAAATTTGAATTCAATGATATAATATCACTGTATAAGAAAAACGATTCTGAGCGGAGACGGTTTGTCAGTCTAG
>NC_042493.1:22921549-22923759 GCF_005508785.2 Acyrthosiphon pisum
TACAGTCATTCGTTTTTAATTACAACCAAAATAAGAAAATCGTTACGTAAGAAAATCGAGTGAATACCAAATGTTGTAAAAATATGAATTTCAAACGCTCATAAAAATTTAATTTGAGTTCTTATAGACATTTTGTTTTTGATAAAGGTAGATTATCCTATAAGGAATCTTGTATTACATTTTAAAATCTTAGTTCTAAAAAGAAAAATTTTTACGAATTATAAACTCAACATAATTAGGTAATTTTCGTGATTTTTCCATATTTTGTCAATTTTTGAACTTTAAATGATAATAAAAAAAAACTGTGACTAAGGATTTTTAATATTTTTCAAATGTCATTGTAATAATATAGTAGGAGCCTTGTATTAAATTTTCAAGTATTTTTACTCAACAAATAAAGTTTTATTGACATTCATAGAAAAAAAAACTAATTAAATTGGAAACTGAAATTGTCCGTAAACAGCTCAAAACAAATCAAAATATTTTGAAAAATTTATCATAAATAGAAAATGGAAATATTAACAACCAGTGAAAATTTCATGTATCTACAGTCATTCATTTTAAAGTTACACCAAAAACCAAAATCAATTTTCTCGAAACAGAAAAATCCCGTTTTTCCTTAATTTTTCTTTTGTTTTTCACGGCGCTTTTGAAAACTATTGGAAAAATTTCACTTTTGACCCACCAAAGTACCAACTAGATTCACTTTCCTATCAGAAAAAATACTGTTGAAGAAAATCCAAGCACTTTTACTGTCCTAAAAGGTGATGACAGACACAAAAAAAAAAATAAAAAAATGAAAAAAAAACACACATCATTGTAAAATCAATACATTCATCGTTCCACTCAGAATCTAAAAGACTAATAAAATTGGAAACAGAAAGTGTTCCTACTTCCTAAACAGTTCAAAGCAAACAAAATATTTTGAATATGTTATCGTATATAGAAAATGCAATTAATATAAACAACCAGTGAAAATTGCATGTGCATAGTATATACATTCATTTGTTTTAGAGTTACACCAAAAACCAAAATCGATTTTGTGGAAACCCGATTTGTTTGAACATTACTATTTATGTCATCATTTTTTAGACAAACGCCTTAATATACCACCACACCTTAGTATAATTGACAATAATTTGTATGGCACAAGTGAAAAATGCAACCACGCTTAACAGCTTAAACGTAGCAATACTTCCAATATGTTTAAACATATAACCTGAACCTACGATGCTTCCAATGGGCGCACCTAAGACACAACCAATCAACATCGTTATTGTAAAGTTAAAATGTTTTCAAGTTTATATTATACAGATATACAAAGCGTAACAAAATGACCTGACAAACGAAAATAACTTGCATTCAACTCAACATTTTAACACTGAAAATAAAAAAAATTGTCAAAAATTCCAAATGGCCATTTTTTAAATGTTATTTATAGAAAAATATCGATGGTAAAATGTTTATTCAAGTCAAGTAGTTTGTTGTTAAAAATATTAAAATATCAATATTTTTTTTGGAGTAAATAATGTAATTTGAAAAGGTAATAACATTTTCAATCTTAAATTATTTACTGTCGATATATTGTAGTATACCGTATTTCGTAATTACGTATTAATAATTTCAAATGCTCCGCGAATCCTCGTAATTTGGTCCTGCTTGTATTAACCATTGGCCCAAATATGCTAATCTGGTTATTGCAAATTTCATATTTGTAGAAAACAACCAAATTAACATTTTCTTTACGTAAACGCTTTTACGTACCTATGTAATTTTGTAAACCAATTCCACGAGTGCTTGAGGATAAATATAGGTATAAATATAGCGGCTAGTTAGTACCTTAGTTAGAATTATTTCATACTAGCTTAATCCGTCATTGGTCGCGAGGTAAGAGATTCTCTCACTACGAGATTATTTTACTCACCACCGTTTTTTATATAGGTTTATTTCATGGTAGTTACGCTATACCTTATCAGATACATTTAATCTAAAAATAGTATTAAAAAAAAATAAAAATATTTTACTAAAATATTATGTATAAAAGAAAATGTAAATAGTGAAATATAAATAGTTTAGATGTAAACATAACAGAATATAATATTGTTGATACAAATTACATAATGAATGTGTTTTGGTTTAGGACATATCAGTTTAAAATATTATATCATTACATATTGAAAAAAAGTGAGATAATCGCTCGACACGAGACC
>NC_042493.1:22924192-22929323 GCF_005508785.2 Acyrthosiphon pisum
TTTTTTTTTTCAGTTTGTAACCGACGGCGTTGCGGGAATTGCTTTCGCATTACTTCCGCGACGCCGCCATCGTTTATTAATAATAATTATATATAACATTTTATTAACATTCACAACCTTTGTTGGTCCCTTAGAGGGCGCACATTTAAATTACTTTGACATTTTATGAGAAAAAAAATAAAATTGATACGTTGTTGGCTTATGGCCCGCTGTTGGCATTCATTGACTTCTCGACCCGGCTATGCTGCCCGCCAGTCTTGAAGTCACGTTCTGGGTTTTCCCGGCCGGTTTGTCGGCCTCGAGTCTCGAGTCTTCTCTTTCCGGTGTTGTGGAGTGCGCGTCTCGCCGTCGTTGGTTTCCCAGTTTTCCTTCTGTCTCCGTCGCCGTTCCGGGTCCGCTCGGGTCGCTGCGTCACGTGGGTGTCTGCGTCTGCAGCCTCTACTTCCTCAGTCACCCTGACGATGGCAAGTCGTGCTGTGGGTGTCTTACTCCTGCGTAGTGGGCCAATCCACTGTCGGCAGTTTCGGCTGAGTTCTCGGGGTGCGGAGAGTTACACCGTTGTTCTGCTGCTTTCCGCTCGTCTCCCGGTGTCGGATGGGGGCGATGTTGGCCCTCTCTGGTCGTGTTGGGTTTGTTCAGTTTTCCTTCTGGTTACTCCGTCCGTTGGTTCGTGCTGCTCGGTGCGTTGAGTGCCCAGTCAGCGGTGACTTGAGGCGTTCGACCCGCAGCCCTTTCTCAGATCAAAGATCACCCGGACAAGGATCAGCCGTCCGGGTATCCTACTACTTATTCAAATATAATATTTATAGTAAAATCTAATAAATGGTAAATAAAATAAATATAGCGAAATTAAATTGATATTAATTTTCAGTGTTTTATCTTTTATGTTCAACTGTTAATGTTATATTAAAATATGACAATAAGTAATTACAAATATTTTTTTAAATAATAATATGTTGTTAGTAGGTATACATAAACCTAATATATTATAATATACTCGTAATGATAATAATAATGATCTAAAATCATTATTTATCAATCTGTATTTTTTAGAGATCGGGTACATTCACTGCCTTAAAATAACTAATTTAAAATGTATAGTTGTATAGTAGGTATAATGTTAACAAATTGTAATGTAAATTGAGCAAAAATTATATTTATATAAGTAACTATTTGTTTAAAATTAATATCTAAACTACGATATAAGTACCTATTACACAGCTCAACGAATTAGTGTTTATGAAATGTATAAAATCAATCAATAAATTTAGTATGTGACCTATATTATTTATCACCAGATTTTTGTTTAAAAAATAAATTATAATTATATTAGGTAGGTACCTATATTAATATCAAAATGTACATTTTGTATTTGAGTAAAAGTTGAATTAAAAATGTGTCGAGGTAGGTATATAATTATTTATAATTTAAATTAAAATTTTTTAATTGACTTCCTTGTCTTATATGAATTTATTTGTGTATACTGTTAGCAACCAGGCGATATATTTATCTTAAGGATCTGTGCTGCTGATAAAATTCAAGCCCCCCCCCTCCCCCCCAAAAAAAATAAATCCAAGATGCACCTATAACTGTTCGAAAAATCTGCTGAAATACATCTTAGCGGCATGTACTCAGGTGCATTTCGTGTCAGCACTAAGCGTTGTTGCTTACTATACTAGATTACTTACTTAACTTAACTTTCGTGCTCGTTCGGGGGCGCCGTTTATTTATCTATGAACGTTTGTCTAGTACGATTCGTATCATTATAAAATTCATTATACGCAAATGTCACAGTAATATTTTCAATACCCTCGCGTACCTACCTACCTACCTACCTATAAGGCTATGAACTACCGATTATAATTTAAGATACTGCTTGGGTACCTAAATTTATCTCCCAATATATAGATCGTAGAAACTGTATTATAACATAGATATAGATTTGTATTTATTGAATTATTACTTATTATTACTAATTTAACAGATATCTTAGAACTTAAGACAATTATTAGAGTAGTGTATCAAGCATTAATAGAATCCATAATTAGATATGGTATTTCTATATGGGGAGGTACATAATATGATACAACTACAGATCCATTAAAAAAAAATCCAAGACAAAATACTAAAAATTATCCTAAAAAAAGACTCAAGATACCACACAAAATATTTATACAATGACATGAATGTACTATAGAAATTAAACACAGCAACTCTTTTAAGATTCTTAAAAAAAAACTTACACTTTGGCTATTTCAAGAACAAAATATAGACAGCCTCATAACATACGTATAGGATTACTGCATTATTTATCATATTAGTTGTACGACTTAAGTAATTATTGTTAATTTTAGTTTTATATTAATATATTATATTGTATTATTTAACTACACAATGTTTTACATAATATTATATTATATAAACAAAGGGAAAAAATTATACATTACTTATATTATTAATATTATAGTTAGGTATGTGAGAAATGTATAAGTATTACAAATTGTAAGTATTTAATTTATAAGAACTATTTAATGTATTTATATTTCAAATTGTGAACTCATGGGCCCCCACACGAACATGTTCAGTATACAAACTACGATATAAGTATTACACAATTCAATGAATTACAGTTTATGAAATTTATAAAATCAATCAATAAATTTAGTATGTGACCTATATTATTTATCACCAGTTTTTTATTTAAAAAATAAATTATAATCATATTACCTATATTAATATCACAACAAAAACCCTTCGTAAACTATGTGTAAAAATGGCTAAGTAAAAAAAATATAAGATTTTTGAGCGCTATAAAGATGTGATAACATGAATGAATGCTGTATATTGAATTTAAGTAAATTTATTTTGTTTCAATAATTTATTTACTTGGCGAGAAATTATTTCTTAAAAGAAACAAAGTGTGATGAACAAAATAATTAAATGACGAAGGACTATTAAAATATAACTCATATATTATTATTTTAAAAATATTATTATTAATAAAAAAAACAAAACAAAACAATATTTTTAAACAAAAAAATTATAGCAGGTTTGCAAGCTCATCCAATAGATATGCTTGTAGATGGATGAGCTGGGTTCATGTTATGAGTATTATAAAAGTATACAAAAAAAAAAGTTAAACATTAAGAGTAGTACTTAAAAAATTATCATTGAATTAAAAAGTTTAAAAATTGGACATTTACGACCAGGATAAAATAGTGTTAATATGTTTCTCATACTTATTAAAATTATCAAAATTAGTTAAATTAATATAATAATTACGAAGTAACAGAATTCATTGGATTCTGTGTTCCAAAATTAGTATGATTACGTGGTATAATTAAATTACAGTTGTTTTTGTTCTAGTATTATAACAATGCAAAGGCTGAAATGGACCTATATTTACTTGAAATATATACAACAAAATAGTCCGTTCATAAACTTGAATAATAGTTCTAACTTTCAACTCTGAGTAAATTGAACAAGTTGGATACAATTTTGGTTTTCCAAGTATTGTTTTAATCATTAAATTAATATGTGTGGAGTATGTACATCCTATCATATTGAAATATCGTATGAGAAAACTGATTGCACTAAGAGTTTTAATGTATAACATATTTTTGAGAAATCGGAACTTACCTATATAATAACTTTATAAAAGACTATTTACATGATAAATATGTTCAATACATTTTAGTCTTTGGTAAAATTTTACTCCAAGATATTTAATACAATAAACTCTATCCAAAGGTAAACAACACAAAGATTATCTAAATAAATTATCATATTTTATAAGAGTGTAAACACACAGTGAAAAATCAGTATTTTTAATATGTGAACTATTCGTAATATTACGAAATATAATGTCTTTAATATTGGTTTTCCAAGTATAGTTTTAATCATTAAATTAATAGTAGTAGATAAAACATTAATATGTGTGGAGTATGTACATCCTATCATATTGAAATATCGTAAGAGAAAACTGATTGCACTTAACGTTTTAATATAATATAACATATTTTTGAGCAATCGGAACTTACCTATATAATAACTTTATAAAAGAATATTTACATGATAAATATGTTCAATAAATTTAAGTCTTTGGTCAAATTTTACTCCAAAATATTTAACACAACAAACTCTATTCAAAGGTAAACACTCGCAAAGATTATCTAAATATTTACATTTATAAGAGTGTATACACACAGTGAAAAATCAGGATTTTTAATATGTGAACTATTCGTAGTATTAAAGACAATATATTTAGATTTAGATACATTTAGCTGTAAATTATTATTGTCACACCAGTCTTTTACTACAGAAAGTTATTTTATTTATATACTATTCGCAATAATTCCTCGACAAGTAAATAAATTATAGAAACAAAACATAAGTTTACTTAAATTCAATATACTTAGCATTTATTCATGATATCACATCTTATAGTACTTAAAAATCTTATATTTTTTTTTACTTAGCCATTTTCACACGCAGTTTATGACGGGGTTTTTGTTATAATATCGCTAATTTTTATAGTTATTAAAATATATTGATTATTTACACAATAATCTATAAAAACGGCAATATTGTTGGTAACATAGGAACGCTGATGTGACGACGATGACTACCATGATTCTTAATTTAATATAAATTTCCATTAAAAAGTTCGCAATTTTTCATTTATAATTTAATTTTTAAACGTACTATTTTAATGATTTTTACAAAAGCACGTTCTAGACAATATTTCTGATGTTTTGGAGCTTACTTGGGTTAATTGATGCATTAGAAAATTACTTATGTCGTATAACAAATTTACCTGTATTTTACACAGTTTAAATAGGCAACTCCTCCTTCGATATACTATACACACACCGCTGTGCAGTTATTTTTTTTTACTTTGCTCGGGCCACGACTGTGGCACTGGATAATAAAAGGGTAACGAGCATTGTAACAAAATATCAGGAGCCTTGAATTAAATTTTTACACTTTTTGGACCAACAGATAAAACTTATTATTGATATTCATAGAATAAAAAAAATAAAAAAATTGAAATATGTAATTGTCCGTGAACAGCTCAAAACAAGTTAAAATATTTTGAAAATTGTATCAAGTATAAGAATTGATAAAATAA
>NC_042493.1:22929614-22933354 GCF_005508785.2 Acyrthosiphon pisum
ATATTCAGTTTTACAATTTTTTTTTAGTTATTTTTTCTATAAATTTCAATATAATGTTATTTGTTGGGTAAAAAAGCTTGAATATTTAATACAATTCTACTACAATATATTGTTACAATAGCAGTTGAAAAATATTGAAAATACATAGTTCCAATTTTTTTTAAAGCTTTTAAAATGAATTGCCAAAATATATGTCAAATTTAAAATTTAAAAAAAAGTGGGCAAGTGGATGTTGCTGTACGGTAGGTTACAAGTGGGTCACTGTATAATGGATGGTATTAAATGTGAATTCAATGATATAATATCATTGTATAAGAAAAACGATTCTGAGCGGAGACGGTTTGTCAGTCTAGGTATTAAACATTTTATATACTTATCTATTTTATTAAAAAAAAAAAATTGACCTATAACAGGTACCTGTAATAAATTCCAAATTAATCATATCACAATATCCATTAGGTACTTATAACGCGTTATACATCAACAACAAACCGTGATACTATCATAGATATATAATAGTAGGTATACTTTAGAAGTTTCAAGTACCCACGAATAATATTATACAATCATAACAAAATAACTAAAATAGTTATTCTAGGTTTTTTAATAGGTATGTAATTTCGTCTAAATTTGAAATTAAAATGACTATAAAAATAAAGTGTGCTATTTTTTGGTAACAGAATAAACTTCTTACATGGAATCTTGTTTTAAATTTTCAAGCCTTAGATATAAAAGTTGAACGTTTCCGTGCAGTTATGTAAATTAACTAATGCTTTGATTCTAAAACAATTTGAAGGATCTAGTTGTTTTTGTAAAAATATATAAACCTCTTGAATCACTCTATCAATTAAAAAAAAACTGCATCAAAATCCGTTGCATAGTTTTAAGGATCTAAGCATACAGAGAGAAAAAGGGACTTTGTTTTATAATATGTTAAGATAAATAATTATTGAAATAAATAATATGGAGTTTATGATGTTCATTAGATAGGTAATCGTGTCATTTCAATTTTTTTAATTTTAGACACTATTATTTTTAAAGATCCTTTTAAAATAATTAGTCACAAAGACTACCTACTCTATTGTTTATCTCTTATTAGTTATATACACGTTTGATGTCACCTTCAAAAAATTATTTAAATAATACAATATAGTTTAGGTGATTCTAATATTATTTTAATGATTCTATCTCATATCAGTTATACAGTCATATCTAACGATAAGTCATTCATATATTCCGATTGATAAACTAATGAACTTATGTAGTATGTTCAAAAACCTATACTACAATCATTTTTGATAGATCGCTATCGATTCCATTGCGCCACAATATTTTGTTTATAGGTAAGAGCGATTTGAGGGATATTGCTATGGTACACCATCTACCAAGTATGCGAATGCCGTTAACGTCAAACTAACAACGGCAATAACTCTGAAACCAAATCCGACCACCAAATGCTGACCAAATGCTGACTCCACCACGGTTTTCAGTATACCTGGTTACCTAGGTAGATAAGTCTTACAAAAAAATTAAGAGAATAAGAGTGTCCAGTAAAGTAACGAAATACCATTTTCGGATTTATATAATATAACAATAAGTATAATGATACAATGTACAATAGTGTTACGACTTACGAGGCGACCAACGACCTAAATCTGTATACCCGGCTACGCTACACAAGACACATACGCTATAGTATTATAAAAATGTATAGTCGGCGTCTGCTTAACTACAGTTTGACTATATTACTTATACACTACATTATAATATAGGGTGTTTTGTTCATAATTCCAACAGCACAAAGATTTTCAAGAAGAAAAATTCGATACATAGTTACCTACTGACAGGAATAGTTACGTACCGGCTCGTATCGAAGTCTGAGTCCGATACGGGTACGGTACCTACGTATCGCTTGCATATTGCGCATGTAACTTCTTCAACGCTCTTGAAGTCAACGATCATCAAGAAAATATCGTTCCCAAATAATTGATTAATTGTAAATTTGTTTATCCTTTTGTTTTGGTTACTATACTCCCCATGACCCCATGGCTATTTAATAATTTATGTTTTGTACAATAGAAAGGGTGAACTAGATCGTTTGACGTGCAATGCCGAATATGTACCTAATTGAAATTATTTTAAATGTTGCGTAGTAACTCGCTTACTACATCTCCCTCTTTAAAAGTTGATTTTTATCGTCTGAATGAGAAAAATTAACTCAATTTTGGTTCACTGTCACTTCAAGCCCCTTCCAAAAAGTTTACATTTCTCAATCATTACATTTTTATGTTTACACATGTTTGGTTACAATTATATAATTTAGATACATTACTGTTTTCAAGAATATGTAGTACAATCCCCAACATATTTCTTGTTACACTTATTAAATATTATTGACAAAGATACAAGGTACAATCCACAATGTATTTTGACATTACAATCAGTATTTGAATTTTTATCTATAATAGTATTTTAACAATATTTCTTTTTAGTTTTACAATAATAATATTAGTGTTAATATCCAATATAATATAAATTCCTTAATCTATTACAATATATTTCATTTTATGCCATACATATATTATATATCATTCAGTATTTTCCCAACACCATATTAATAATATTAATTTACTTATAATATTATATTCCTCTATGTATTATTCCATTAAGATATTTTTCTTATATTTGCTATCCCTTACTATTACTTTATAAATAAAAATTTAACCCTAAATTTTCCTTTTTTTTTTTCATTCCTATATTAATTTATTTTATAAATTTTATTTCTATTCACTATATTATTTAGTTATCGCGTTGTATTTATTTTAACCTTGCTGGTTGAATCCCTAACGCACATTGTGCTAATTATTAAAGCAACAATTCACGCTATTGACTAAATCAACGAGAATATATTAGTATCATTTTTCTTATTGAGATTATTTTTTTCCTTTTTCTGTTTCGTAAAACAACTTGAAATCTTATGACCTACTTTATTACAATAACTGCAATGTAGATTTTGATTAGTATTATTTATATTACTGTTGCCGTTGCTAACATTACGCGCTCCGTTATTTCGATTATCATACGCGTTTCCGAATATGTACCTAACTGAAATTATTTTAAATGTTGCGTAGTAACTCGCTTACTACACAATATAGACATTTTAAAAAAAAAAATAATAAATTGAAACAAAAATAGTATCGCAAATGTAACATAATTTATTTAATATTCTAAAAAAATAATTCTTTACTTTTCTATAAACATGTCAACTTAAAATTTATTATATTTTTACTTTTCTGTTTTTACTTGTCATTTTTTTATAACTAACACCGTCAACGACATTTTAAATAATATTATTAGGAATATAATTCTTATATACGGACGACCTCCTACTTTGTTGACATATTTTATGGTAGTCGCATTAGTACAAGAATTTTTGGTTAAGACATTTTTAAGGGGCCCCCCTGCGGACAAAATCTGCGCACGCCTATGCTCGGGATATTATAAACAACATCGGAACTTGTATGATGATTGGAACTTTTTGACCGTCAGACGATCCGAGTCGCTTAGATTCGTCGTTAGGCATGTGACGTAGCGTATATTAACAATTTAATGACAATAACACAGAATTGATTAAAATTCAATCTATTCTATGACAATATAGGCAAGGAAGTGACGCATTGCGCCCAGTGGCGTATTTAGGAATTTTGATAGGGGGGGGGATGAAATATATAATAATAGGT
>NC_042493.1:22933454-22933957 GCF_005508785.2 Acyrthosiphon pisum
ACACTCAATAAATACGGATATAATATACATTTTAATCCTCTAACTTGTTGAGTTTAGTGTGGATCAATGTGAAATAAGAATTAACATATAGCTATTAACTAATAGCATTTATTATAAATTCATACTAACGACAATCCCGTGTTTAATACGATAAACAAAAAAATAGTTATAATACAAAATCCTGTTTTCTATTTTTTTGGATGCTTAGTTCTTCGATAAGCTTATCTGGCATGATTATTGTACCTATTGACCGGTGACATGCAAATAAAGCCAATAGGTACATTAAGAGGACGCTACACCCGTATCGTGTTGTCTCCGTCTTACACAAGCACGATATAGCAAATTGTCGTTCACTATTCTCAATAGTGTGCTGTTGGTTTTGATGGCGATAGGGTGAAATGACCTATTATCTAAATTTTAATTAAGAACATTATCTGGGTCTTAGCGTGGGCGATATTTTAATATTTTCATTTTCATTCGAGATATGAGCATTTTTAATTTTT
>NC_042493.1:22934007-22935588 GCF_005508785.2 Acyrthosiphon pisum
CAATTTGAAACTATGTAAAAAAATATTTTCAAAAAATGTTACACTTTTTGAAATAATGAGTGTTGTTTGCTAAAAGAATCACCCAGTATAAATAAATGCATTATCGTAGTTTCCAATGTGCGATCGACGTGAGCGTGTCAACAATAGTCGTTTAGTCGTTGCATTCAACGATCGCACTGCTCTGGAAGCAGTGTATTGCGTGCGCTGCATTGCGATTTTAATATTTTATCCTCAACGAATTTTGTACACATTTTTATAAACGAATTTATTCAATCGAAAAATGTCTCGACGGTGAGCTGTTAGTTGAAGAAGTGAGTAAAAACCGTGTGTTGTATGACAGCCTGCACGAGAAATATAAAAATTCCATCGAATTTGAAATTATATTTCTTACATTGTTGGGCAGTGTAGTAAGTACAACATATATTATAACCTATAATAATAAACAAATTAATATTAATATTAAGAAATAATTAAGACATTAATATTTGTAAAATAATAAAGCAATCAAATCAGGGTATAATAATTATTACTTTTTTAATTAGGTACAATTAAAAGTATAAATTAAAAAAATTCTAATTTTTTTTCAGATGGGTTTTTTCTGAAAAAAAAAACCCAATAAAACCATCTATTATAACTTTTACGTTAAAACCTATCAGATTTTTGGGTTGTTTGGGGTTTTATTTGAAAATCTCAATCTCAAATTAATAAATAATTTAATTCAAATAAAAAAATCCTACTAAAACTTGCAAACGACTTACAAATTTTTAAAAAAATTTGGAGTAAAAATGTTCACATTGTGCGGCCCAACTCACGGACCTAATTTGTTGTTTTATTTAAATGTGTGAAGATCTAATCAATTTATTTTTTAAACTATTTTAGTTCAAACATGTAAAGAACGATGGAAACACATAAGAACAGTATTCTTACGTCATTTAAGACAAAAAGAACCAAGCGGATCATCGGGCGGCCTTAAAAAAAATATTATTTAGAAGATGCCATGCAATTTATAATAATTCAATTTATTAAAAGTGGCAAGTAACAACCAGAAAATATATTGATATCATCGGAATTGGAAAGGACACTAACATGAAAGATATTGAAGAGGAATCAAATGGTGAAATAATAGAATATGTTCAAGTGCCATGATCATCTGAATTATTGAGCAGTCATCAAGATATAGCAGACGATCAAAATGAAACGAAAAATAAAAAATGTGCATAAAAAAATTTTTGCTGAGCTTACTACCGGATGTACAACAAATGAGCCCCATACAAAGAAAACAATTCAAAAGGAAAATTTTGGATGTCATCGGTTGTATTTTAGAGGATCAAGGATTGTTAAATCCATCTAGTCATTCAAGTTCTTCTAGTTATTCTACATTATCGACAGCACCAACATAGAATATTATAGAAGCGACACTCGCCCCTCCACTGTAATTGTTTTCATTTCGTGGCGGACTGATTGATGTTGTAAGCTTGGTGCATAATGTTAGGAACGCTTTTATCGCCAAAACTGACCGCTCGAGACCAGCCCACCAAAGTTTTAAAAAAAAGGTCACTGCATACTACCTTAGAATAAATA
>NC_042493.1:22935760-22937772 GCF_005508785.2 Acyrthosiphon pisum
TAATTCCTCGCACAAAAAATAGAAATTTACAAATTGTATGTAATTTATAAATATTGTTATATATATATTTTTTTTATTTGATAAGGTAGTTCGTAATTTTTGTATAAAAACATGGTCTGTAAATAAAATAATGTAAAAAGTGCTGTTATTAACTGGTTATATTATGTTAAAATTTGTTGTTATATTATTTCATTGTCTAGTTTGTATATTTTGTATATAAGTAGATTGTGATTCTCAACCTTTAATATTGTAGAAAATTATTGTTCTAAGCTTTAACACAAGCTTGTCTTATACCTTTAAAGAATGTAGATAATTAATTGTATGTATTAAATAATAACTACTTATATAAATTAATATCTGAAAAAAAACTACTTATAATATTATTGAATAAATATCTTTAAAAAATATACTATCCGTAATCCGTCCATCCATCATATATTCATATCGTACAACATTAAAAAAAAAAACACAAAAAAATTGACGTAATATAATTTATATTTTATAATACTCTTATCGCACAATTATCAACAAGAATGATGTTGTAAGCTTGGCGGTAAGATAACAAGTTACGAACAATTTCAAGGCCATGAAAAGTTCTAGACTCATTAACATTGGCCGCCCGAGAGTGTCGCTTCTAACCTAACCATATTCTATGGTACCAGAGGCAATAACTGATAATATAGCTAATCAATATCAACAATATGATCCAGCACCGAGTGTTTTGAATTTCTTGATATATAATAAAAATATTTTTTTTGCTTAATTTGTATAAAAACTTATGTTTTGTGAAAGTTTTCACAGTAATTTATATTCTAATATTTCTATTTTTTTTTTAATTTATTGAAAGATTATTATTTTATTATTGTTGATTATACTAAAAATAAAAAATATAATAAAGTTTAGTTGTATTTAATTTAATTATTACCTTGTTGTAATTAGAAGTCTTTCCTCAACAGACACTGCTTTTCTATAGTCGGTGTCTTTTTTTTTGAAAGTGAAAATGAAGCTTTCATGAGTTCTACTAGTTCTTGAAAACTTTCAATATCGACTCATCCTATAAAAACCATGACATTTAGCTGGATCTTAGTCTAATTCTCTTGTTGGTATAAATAAACTGTGGTTGACGTTGAGTGAATAGTATGGATGAACTCAATTTTTATTTTTTTTTATACCTCAAATACATAAATGCTACACCCATATCCGCATCGGATGAAGACATTTTGATAACTGAATATGCATTGAAGTTGCATTGAAGTTTCATATTCATTTTTTAGATGGTTACAACTGTGCAACTCAACTAAAACTAGACTCGATTCTCTATCACGTTCCGTTATCAGTTGCTTTTAGTGGGAACACAGCTTTATTGGGGAAGCAGATTAACAAAACAATCATCCACTTCACAGAATGCTCAGAGTTACTAACTTAAATGTTCCCTAGCTGTTTTGAATGCGTTCTCAGGCTACTCTTGTTATTTGTACGATCTAGTTTTGTTAGAGTTGTTATGCTTATTACTGTTAATTTGTTATCTAATTTGTTATCTAATCGTTATTACCTACATATTATGTATTATTGTTTAACTGCCGATTGGCGTAAAATATATATATAAATATAAAAAAACGCGCTCTGGTAGTTTGTACCATCCGATTCGGGATGCATAGATATAGTTTTATATTGGTTATTTTACTTTTTATGATAAATTAATTTTGGTATCGAAACTTTATACTCTTTTATAGCTAACTGTATACGTTGGTAAGTACAATTTCTATTAATATTATCAAATACATTCAAATACACTTCACTTAAAGCAAAATGTATGCGAAATGTCGGGAAAATACATAAAATCTCTCGACTCGAGTCCAATTCCACGTAGGAGGGAACCCGCCTAACCATCAGTACGATACGCGTCGACAGCACTCCCAGTGTTAATCTGTCTTTCCAATACGCCAGAAATTTAACCCGTAATGCGTATCGTTGTTTTTTATTAGGATTTCTAAAACTATAGTCCCGGGACA
>NC_042493.1:22937822-22944684 GCF_005508785.2 Acyrthosiphon pisum
CCACTTTTCGTGTCCCCGACTATAGCGCGTAATAATGCGCGGCAAATTTAAAATTAATATTTTACCCATTTTTTCGATCCTAGTTTGAAAACCCCTGGTTTGAGACAAAACCGTCACAAAGCACGTTAGTATCGTGTCGCAGTTGCTATGAAACGCACTATAATAGTCGGCCTATCTTATACCTGACCCTTAGTCAGTGTCTGTCATATAACACGACCAATTGTAAATCAGCGCAGCATACCTTTTACCGCAGTGAGCTATCCATATTATTTATGATATTATGAACAACTTTTGGAATCATTATCCTAAGAAACAACTCCGTACACCGAAATCATGTTAGACCTTAAATGTTGTTTAAAAAGTTTTTTCACCCGCATTCAGATAACGTTTACTGCTAGGCAGCATAAACTACGCGGGGTCAGCTTGTTTACAATTCCCTATCTCACATTCAAGATTACAATCGTCCGATACGGCTAATTCAAACAGTGTCTATACCCTAATATTATTACGTTAATTTATTTTTATACCTACATGTTAAACTAAAAAAAAAATAATATGTTTACTGTATATATTAAAGTCAACATTTTCTTTATAATTCATTCAATTATAATTATAGGTTAGTGCTTATATTATTATTATAAATCTATCTAAAATCGCATAGTTATTGCCAATATAGCCTATATAAAATAACTAGCTGATTATATTCGGTGTATGGTGTTCAAATTGTAACTTAACTTTTCTGTTGCCTGGAAAAAATTCTGATTCGCAGGAGTATATTATCATGTAGGCAATCTACCTGCGGTAGATCGCGGATCCCGTGCTGTTTGTACGTAAGTCCATGATTTAACTCTAAAGTATCAAAGTTATACCAAATTTGATATAATACGGTGGATTAATATAATCAATTAATACATAATCCTAACTTAACCTAACCGTACTAAATTCCGATGAAAAACCAAATTTAACCTTTTTTAAATTAGTTTCTTTCCAGAGGTCTAATCTGCACACAGACATTCATTTATCTAACTATATAAATGGGAAATGAAATTTTTGTACAGGGTAAACTCTGGAACTACTTATCAGATTATCTTGATTTTTTCTTTAATTAAAGAGTATATTACGGAGAAGGTTTCTATAAAAGAACATTTTAAGAAAATCCACCGGAAAAATAAGAAATCTTGATGTCAAAAATACAATAGTGGCGCCATCTGTTCAGAAAAAAATATAGTTTATTATTGCATATTAAAATAGTAAAAGTGGATTATATATTGACTGCTATTAATTAATCGGGCATATTTGTTGATTCGTATTATTTTTTTTCAATATATCAAAGTTATACCAAGTTTTTCGTTTTTGCTTAATTCCACCTACGGTGGATTAATAATATAATCAATTAATACAAAATCCTAATCTAACCTTACAGTACTGAAATCCGATGAATAAAAAAACCAAATTTAACCCTTTCTAAATTAGCCTCTTTTCTTCCCAAACGTCTAATCTACACACAAACATTATTTTTCATCAATAATATATATATATACAACAAACTTGGTATAACTTTGATATATTGACAAAAAAAAATAATACAAATCAACAAGCATGCCCGATTAATCAAAAGCAGCAAATATATAATCCACTTTTATGATTTTAATCTGCTACAATAAACTAAATTTTTATTTTATTATTTAGTTTATTTTTTTCTGGACAGATATCTTGATATCTAGATTTCCTACTTTTCCGGTGGATTTTCCTAAAAAAATTTTTCATAGAAACCTTATCCGTGATATTTCTTTTTCGTTTAAAAAAAACCAAGAAGATCTGATAAGTAGTTCCAGAGTTTACCCTGTACAAAGATTTTCATTTCACATTTATATAGATAGATATATAGGTAAATATAATATAGATAATTTGTTAATAAGCATCTTAGTATAGTAAATAATTTAAAAAAAAATTCTTGAGAGTTGTGGTTACACATTATCTTGATAGCCATATTTTGTGTATAATTATGCATAAGGGTCTGAATAACGACGGTTTAAAATGTAAGTATATTTAGAATCTTAATATTAGATCACAGATCTAGTTTGGGCCAATAACGACTGGAAGTTGGTTTCGTGTGACATCGATGATCGAGTGTGTATCTTTAATTTGTACATGAGTGAACATGTGATCGATATCAAATTTCGGAATAACAAATTTGCTAGCCTGGCTGTATCAAACGATATGAAAAAGATCTACACAGCCGCGTCAGATGGAAGAATGAGGGAGTTATATCATCGAACGGTATGCACTTATGCACATATTAATATTTTATTTATTTCCAGATAATTTTATTAGCTACTCGCCGATTCTGATATATTCATGTCTTGATTATTTTCCCAATTATCTCATGATATTCATCATTCAAAGTATAAATAATAAAATAACTTAATTTTTTTATGATTACAAATAATATATTGGTACTTTGTTAGGATTGGTCGCATTAAGGACCTATATAACTATTTTTTTGAGTCATTTATTGGTGATCTAGGATAATTATATTTGGTGCACTGACTATTTGAGTGACAGTTGATTTATTTAACCGGGAATTGTACAATACGTACTTAATCCTGCCCCAAAACCACCCGCTAGGATATCGAATTACCTACTCCTTTATCAGGCATTCAGAACAATGTGAACTCCTACATAATTAATTGTAAATTATTAAAAAAAAACTACAAATATTCAAAATTAACCTGATTAGACAGTATTTTTTTAACTACCTATACCAACAAATTATTTAGAAGAGCAGTGATTAATGTATTGGTTCTACAACGGCGTGAGTGGTTTTTTTTCCTGTTAGTCATCAACTTTTGTGGTGGTAAATATGCTCTGAATTTCGAAATCAGCATTTTTCTGACAGGTAAAATTACAAAGAAGTTTTAGAAAGCGTCGAGAATAATAAAAAAACCGTTATTATGCAAAACCATATTTTGACAAAATGTATTTAGATTTTTTTGGTTAAACTAATAACCGCAGAAACTTTAAATTTTCACCAAATGTTAATATGATCATTTTCCACACATGATCAAATTTTAAAAATATTTGAAGCTTTTGAAGCTATTCACAGCAAAAGAAATTTTCTATCAATCACCACTATCTCACTATATTATATTAAATATTACTAAATACATACTTAAAATTACATAATATTGGTGGGTTTAATAATTTAGCTTGGTGAAACCCGTATAATTCGTAATATCTATATTAATGAATTATTGTACATAATTTGATCAAACCTTCTTTTTTAAATAAAATTAATGCAATGAAGAAATATTTTTGTTTTTCCGTATATTATGTTGAGTTAATTTCAAAATAATATATATGTTTAGGTGATTCGTGATAAAGATTTAGAGCATGGTCCATTAAATACTATAATTCTATCCAGGTCAGATTTAATGTTGTTCGTGGCGTGCAAATACGGGGTCATATTGTCCCTGGCATTGCCAATCAAATCTCAAATCAAATACAAAGAATTTTGCATTCACAACAAAACTATATCAAAGGTGTGTAGTTTCTTTTGAAGAATAATTGCATGACATATTTAACGATTGCGATGTGTCTAACAGATGCGGCTGACAGTAAACGACTCAACATTGATAACGTGTTCTGTAGATGGTAGCATTTGTATATGGTATGTGAAAAACGCCAAAGGAAAGATTACGCACGCTACAGCAACATTTTCAGATGAAATTCTGGTTTCATCTAATTATTTAAAAGATAAGGTGGAGACAATTTCTATTCTAAATTTGAGGTTAATAGAATTGGAAAGAAAGAGTGAAAATGGTATAGTCCAACTAGAAAAATCTCACAAAATACAGTTACGAGAAATAAAAAACCAACATTTTATGAAAATGGAACTACTAAAACAAAAAGAAAATGTAAGATTGACATAAATTAAGAAATGATAACCAATCATGTTCTATGTTCTATGACAGTGTTGGTCCAGCCCATTGTATGGCAGTAATTTTTAATGGAACATATTGTAAAAAAAACAACTATTTTTATAAAAGCAAAACAAAATAATACCATTATATTGGTTTTAGAACTGTTAAATAGTGAACTTATATTCCCAGATAAAACTATCATAACTAAAGCCTGTCTATTATAACTTGTTAAGATCTTTAAAAAATTGGTAAAAATGGGTAAAAATTTAAATAAAAATATTTAAGTTACCTACTTAAAACTAACTCCTAAAACTAAAAAATAAAAAGTTAAGTGTATAAAGCTGTTTATTGATTGGAAAATAAATAAAAAAAAAAGAAATTTCCCCATAGTTTAAAAATGTTTTTTTTATAATATACTTTTTAAATGTTGTTTTGGTATCTGGCCTACACGCAACATAAAAAACGTATTCCCGGACATTCTTTATTTTTATGTTTATAAACATAAATGCATAAACGCGTATTATCTTGGAGTAAAATTACACATAAAAAAGATGATGGACAAAATATTTTTGAGGGTAGCCCGTAGCCATATCAATTTGTTTAAATAGAATCTTAAACAATTTAATATCCATTTAAATTTATAAAATTTTATTTGTAATGTTGAATATAAATCAAATAATAATAAAATAAAAACCGATATGTCCAATCCTCAAAAGTGCTATAACTTTTGTAAGAGGTGATTTTAATCTAAGATTACTCAAAACTCATAAAAAATCGCACCTAACCCACTGCATCTTAGGGTCCGAGTGAGAAAAGAAATAATGCATTGACATTCTCTTAAATCCAAATGTCATTTGATTTCTGTAAATACTTATATGCGTGTTCACAAAAGATATTTTATATTATAATACAGGAAACGAACATTTACACGTATAAAACATGAAATTAACTCATTATATATCAGGGGTGGCCAGCGAGAAGAGACTCGCGAGCCACCAAATATATTAATAAAAATTGAAGAGCCAAGATGTAAAAAAAAAAAAAGGTCATATTATTATTTTTTTTTTTTACATCTTGGCTCTTATGTTAATCTAATGTTACGCTAAGATGCGAGCCGCAAAAGTCTATGACCGGGTTTGGCCACCCCTATTATATATATTTTACTTCAATTATCGCTATTAGTGATATTAATCACTCTAAAGAAATAATTCATTGTATTTATCTTGATAGGCGCTGAACAAAACGCATTGTGTTTTGTACTTTAGTTATAAGTATGATATATAGGTAAGTTTAAGTTTATGAATGCATTAAAGAAATTATAAAAGAAAATATGAAGTAAATTTAACTTGTTTCAATAATATTTTATTATTATTTATTAGTAAATCATTTTGAAGTATTTATTGTAATGTATTCACTATTTAGAATTTTTAAATGTTTAAGGAAATGTATGCATTGCATGATAGTGATAGAATATGTTTAGAAAACAAAATCACTGATCTCAAGAAAAAGCAAGAAACTAATATGCAAATGTTGAAAGAAAGTTATGAAGAACAGCTCAACTACGAAGATGATAAATACGTTAAGACAGAAGAAGATTTGTTCAATATAAATAATGATTTAAAAAGGTGAACATTTATATTTAAAATAATTATAAGTTGTTAATAATTGCTAATAATAATGATTTAGACAAACAGAAAAAATTTTAATGACACATGAGACAAATATACAGGAGTTATCCAGTAAATTCGAAAATGATCTGAAGAAAGAAGAAAACATTTTCCAAAAAGTACGTTTCCTATGTCAAATTAATCAACACTACATTATAATCATATTTACAAATATTGTTGTTAGTTTAAGGAAGAGTTAAGCAAGGAAATGAATCGATATGATGTAGAGATAGACGAATTTGACTATCAAGGAGATTGGGAAGTTTATGGTTTGTTTAATAATACAGTGCCTGAATATCAAAAGCTGTCAAGGCAAATTAAAAAAGCACAAGAGGAAGTCAATAAATTAAAAATTAAGATAAAAACGTAAGTGTCTGAACGATATGAATACAAAATATTAAAACATATTTATGTACACTATAGTGCTAGAAAAGAAGAAGAGGATTTAAAGTTTTTAATCGATAAATTTAACGAGGACATTGGGAAAATTATAATTAATGATAAGACATTAGAAGAAACAATCGAAGTGATGGAAAAGACAATGCAGGAATGCAATGCGATTATACAAGGCAAAGATAAGTGGATGGATAATAAGAAATTGAATATGAAGCACGTAGAAATACAAATATTTATGTTGAGGATCAATAAAGAAGAACAAATCAAAGTTATTAATCCTTTGAAAATGAAACTTGATGATTTGCAAGCATTCCAAATATCGGTGAGTACACAGTAAAAATACATTTAAAGGTGTTTTTAGCCTAGCACTTATTTTTACGGCTAAAACAATATTTGCTGCAGATGAGGTTTTATGCGAATAAAGTTGCCGAATCGATGAAAAAAAAGCACTTAGAATGTGGTACGCTAAATAAAAAGATAAAATCTAAAAGAAAAGAAATAAAAAAAATTGTTGGAGGGATAAGTATAGTGGAAGCGTTTATTAAAAATATACAATTTGAAGTATACTATATCTACAATGACATGGATAACAAAGTCAAATTAAGAGATTCCATTAAAGTAAATGAAAAATCAAAATATACGGTTTTAGCTATACAAATATATTTGATTCATAACTACTAGATTTCTACTGCTGGGAATGTAGTACAGTTTTAAATTTGTTTATTTGTGTTTCAGAGTTTACATCTTAAATTTACAAATATAAATTGGTCAGAAGGAACTAAATCAAATGATTTATTAAGACAAAGACAGTTTTTAGAAAGGGCCGTGGCCAACCTAGAACGCCGCAAAACTGCAGCTGCTGAACGACAGAACCCT
>NC_042493.1:22944784-22955037 GCF_005508785.2 Acyrthosiphon pisum
TTGCAATTCAATATTATTGAAGAAAATCAATCTCTTTTACTGGTAGTAAACAAGTTGAGAAAAGAAGCGAAAACGAACCAGTCTAAGTACAACGAATTACAGTGTATAAAAGGGAAAAACCATCGATCGATTGAAAATGTCAAAGAGGAAGATGAATCGTTTAAAAAACAATGAAAAATTGCAGAACCTTCAGTAAATTGTTCTTAATATCCTTAGTTTAGTCGTTGTGTTAAACCGTAACTATTGGAATATATTTTATTTAGATGATTGTTAACACTTAAATTTTACCTATTCTACTTCCATATAAACAACCTAAGTTAATATTAAATGATCACATTTACAACACATTATTTATAGGTACATCAAACTTCGAATAGTCACCTCCTTACTATTTATATTATCCCTTCAATAGTTCAACTTGTTAAGAGGCTGTCAGCGCACTATTTGTTTTCTCTCTCTGGCTCACGCGCAACATAGACAAAATGCATTTACGCAAAATCATTTTTTCTATGTGTTTAAGTAATCTTAGAGTAAATTCATCCATGACAAAAAAGATAGAGAACAATACTTTTGAGGGAATGACATATCGATTTGTCTAAATATTGTCTCAAAACAATTTAAACATCATTTAAATTTACAACATTTTATTATTTATTTTGAAAGTGTAATACAAAGTCAAATAATAATAAAATATAAAATCGATATGTCATTCCCCCAAAAATATTATTCTCTATCTTTTTTGTTATAGGTGACTTTACTCTAAGATTACTTAAACGCATAGAAAAAATAATTTTGCGTAAATGTGTTTTGTCTATGTTGCGCGTGGGCCAGAGAGAGAAAATGAATAGTGCACTGACATCCTCTTAAACCATTATATTATTAGATTTTGATATTTTTACAGACTAATATTAAATATGTGTTCCTACGTTTACTAACTAAAGGATTGAACGTCATCTTGTACACTTCCTCGAAATTGACGATACAGTAATACAGTACCTATTAAAATAATACTTATTTATATGTGTTCAAAGCAAAAGGAAGATAGAAGTACTGATATTTCACTAAAGAAAAAATACAAATTTTAAACATAATATATGTGTTGTATTTTACCTAAGATAGTCATCAAATGGTAAATTATAATTAGTGAGCGGATGTTTATGCATTTATCATATTTTTTAATAACATCTAAATTAATGCGGAGTAAGATAGAAATTTGTTTCATCACCTAAAGAATTCAAATTTACCAATTTAATTTTGCATATTTTTGCATATTTGTCTGATTTTTACTTGATTAATCATATTTATATATTATGCATCATGCTTTTAGTACATATTTGAGGTTTTTCGTCATATACTAATATAGTAATATATTAACGGACTCGTCACGCATAATTAATAGTTCAAAATATCCCAACGATGGCGGGAATGGCCGGTTTTCACCCGCTGCGGCGGGATGTATGGGTTTATTCAAGACATTTCGATTACTGTGCCTTATCGATATTGTCCCGCGACAAAAATAAATATAAAATACCGTTGTCGCCGGAGTCGGTATCGACTATCGAACAATTTCGCTAATTGCAGTTGTGTTCTGCGTTTCTATATTGTATAAATCGTATAGGTACCTATTTATTTAAAAATGCCGAAAATTAATTCCAAATCGTCGAGATTTCATAATTTTGTTTTAAACATTGATTATCCAGTGCAATGCCCAATTACTAGATATATTTTCAAATCATTTTATGTTCACCTAGTTAGTACTTGGTTTCTAATATCTACCCATGTATATTATTTTCAGATTAACAAACAATTCACCAACAGTTCTTTTTAAAGTTTTAATTTTATGAATAATTATTTTATACCTATATGTTTTTAATTTTTAATAAACAAAATAAATTTAAATAAAAATTTTATTGGTGCATATTTTTAATAAATTCTAAGCATATATTAATATTAATATGCATGCATATTTTTAAATTTTTTGGAGCATAAACATCCGCTCCTTAATTATAATAATATATACTTATATGTATATAGTATTTATGTAGAAATATAATTTAGCGAATAAGTAAATTATTAGTTATTAGTTATTACTCAGACTCATGTGGTGAGGCGATACCTGCATATAAGCATTCTGTACATGAGCTCGGCACCTGTATTAAAATCAAGCTCTACGATTGGTTTATTTGAAAATGTCGCCAAATAGTTTATATAATCAATAATAATATTATTATTATCATAGAATTATATCAGTTATTTAATTCGTGCCAATTATTTGAATAAATAAAACTATTATTGTGTAGGTACCTACTCAATATAGTTAAAATATAAAAAATAAATATATATAATAAATAATATATATTATTTTCATTACTAATTACAAATTCACTTTAAAAATTGCATATTAAACAGATAAAATAGATTCAACTGCTTATTATTTAGGATAGCTTACCTTTTACCACCAATATTATAATTTACAAATGTCCATAATCAGACTTTAACATAGGTAGGTAGGTATCAAGTTAGACTTTGCCATTTTTTATGTTTGTTGTACATTTTTTAATACCTACATACTTTAATCTTGATAGGTTTTAGGTAGGTACCTATGTATTTATTTGCACCTTTAAAAAATTATAATATATTAGTAATAGGTATACTTAACATATAATTACAATTTACAAGTACAAATTGAAATCTTTATTAAATATTTGGGTATACTTATGGGAGAAATCCATAAACAAAATTAAAATTTATTAGAAACCAGTGAATCTATAAACACTTGATGAAAATATAGGGTTTAAATAAATAAAAAAATGAAATCAATTATTTATTTTGTGCCAATTATTTGGATGAAATTGATATAGCTTACAAGTAATAATATATTATTTAGATATTCTATTTATTCAAGTAGGTAAGTAATATTGTAAAATAGATACCTAATAATTATTTAAATTTAAAATTGATGATTATATAAATTATTATATTAATACCATCTTAGAATTGTATTTTATATGTGTAACTCATATTTACTTTAGGATTCTACCTATTAAAAATAATATACCTTTTAGTTAGTTTACATTCTTATTAAGCATAAGTGAACATAGAATAAATTAAACTGAACTTGCAAATGCACATATTAATCCTAAGTATAGAACTGTTATTGTTATGAAAAAATAGAGCTGAAATATGGAATAAATTAATAAAAATAATAAAGTAAAATCAAAAAATAGCGATTTTCAGGTGAAAATTAAAATGTACATTACCCTTTTAACTATTGGTACTAAATACTATATCTTAAAATTATAGGAATGTACACTGTTTATTTGAGTAATATTGTAAAGTATTATCTACCCAACACTTATTTAACACCAACTAGAAGAATTAATTATTACTTTTTAAAATAACTTTATCGTTAACAATATAATTAAAAAATGGGCTATGTAAAAGGAAAGTCCAAAAATCTGATTGTAAAGAAAATAATAATTGATACTATTACAGTGTTAATCTCACTAATAATTTTATTTGTAAATAATTGTAATCATTATAATAGTATTAATGTTATCATTGAGCATAGGAACTGTGTATTGTTTTATACATTTCAATTTTCAATTACAATAATAATATTATTATCATAATAGAACTATTGAAACTTTTATAATTATTTAACTATTGAAAAAGTTCTATATTAAAACTAATACCTAGTTATATAATTCTGTATTTCTGTAAATCACCAAGATGTTTGATTTGATAAAAATTAAACCAGGTACATTTCGTGCCAATTTATTGAACGAAGATGATATTAAAGAGTATATTAAATCATACAGCTTAAAAACAAATACAAGTTGGTGTGTAGTAAGTAGTAAAATTTCAACTAGATTTGTTTGTCGGTAAGTATTTATAAAATTATAACAATTTTATAATGATGTCTACATTAATATTACCTACCTGTTTAATATATTGATTTTATGAATTTTAATATGAACGTAGGAAAATATTTAAATGTCACCATAGTTCCTTTCATAAGAAAGCACCTGAAGAAAATAAGAAAGGAAAATCAAAAAATAGTAATTGCCAAGCAAAAATTGAAATTTTAATTAAACTTTCTACAAAGGATACTAAAAAAAAAGATGTGTATGTTAAGGTAAATATTATTATATATAAATAGGTATATAATATATTGTTAATTTGTGTAATATTGTAAAATAGATACATATAATATTTGGTAGAATACAATAGTCAATAATAGTTTGATTTCATCCAAAATCTAAACTCAATTAACTTAGACTGATACAAATATTCAACATTTTAGGACGGACTTCCAGCAGTTATTTCAATTCAGAATGATCATAACCACACAGTTGTTTCTGGAGAGGCATTATCTTATTTAAGACCAACAAGAGATGTAAATATCCAATTTGAAGAGTACTTTAACAGTGGTCTTGGTTAGTTATTACTTTTTAAAATTATTATACTGTTAACAAATTTAGAATTGTATTTCATACAGTTAAATAATGTAACTCATATTTATTTTAAGACTCCACCTATTAAAAATAATACCTTGTTAATTTACATTATTATTAGGGATAAGTGAATCCATTAAGATTCATGAAGAAAAGATTGAACTGAAACATGGTATAAATTCAACTGAACTGGCAAATGCACATATTAATCCTAAATACAGAACTGTTAGATATTGGTATGATGAGTGGAAAAAATTAAATCTTGGTCCACATAGTGGAATTGGAGTCAATAAGGTATATCTATAATTTACCATCGTATATTTATATTTTAAGCATTTTTTTGTAAAAGAAATAGAATATTAGAATATTTAGTTTAGATTGAAAAAATAAAAGCTTTCACCATTTACTTTTAATATGTTAAATTGCAATTGTGTGATTGATATTTTTAATTTAAAATTCTAATGCAAAATGATTTTTCTTGAAATATTTTATGTTTAGTTTTTAATTTTAATCAATGGTTTAAAAGTCATAATCGATACTGCACTATAATTTGTTTAAAACAATGAATATCACTACAACAATTGATAGAAGGAGAAATACCTACCTATATATATTTACTCTATAGTCTATAGTCTATCTACCTATACTCTCAGAGAAAAACGAAACCGAAATAGAAATAGGGGCAAGAATTCAATCTGGAAATAAATGCCTCTATGGTCTTGCGAAATTACTGGGATCAAGATCACTTTCAAAAGATCTAAAAATACAATTATACATTACATTAATACAACCTGTAATTACTTATGTAGCCGAGACATGGCCATTAAGAAAAAGTGATGAAAGAAAACTCTTAGTTCTGGAAAGAAAGATACTACGAAAGATTTTTGGACCAGTAAAAGACATGCTAAGCGGTGAATGGAGAATAAGGAAAAATGATGAGCTAGAAACACTCTTCCATAAACCCAGTATACTCGAAACAATAAGGAACAAAAGATTGGCATGGGCTGGGCATACTTGGCGTAGCCAAAACCCACTCATACGCATAGTATTAGAAGAAAACCCTACTGGAAAAAGACCATGTCTGAGGTGGGAAGACGTAGTTAGAAATGATGTGAAAGAGTTAGGAGGAGGACTAGACTGGAGAATACAGGCAGCGAATAGAGAAAATTGGAGGCAAGAGAGTGTATGTCGGGAAGGTCCTAGTGGCCGAATTTACCGAAGAAGAAGAATACCCCTATAAATAATATATTATTTATATAGTTCATTAATTGATAAGTTTTATATCTATGTTTTACGATAAACATTATATCAATGTAACAAATAAAATACAGAAAAATCTACATTTTATATTTTTGTAACTAAATGACATGTAGCATGGGCCAGTGAAAATGGTTTGCGTCCCGCGGGACGCCAGTTGCCCATCTCTGATCTCTGTTCTGTAGGATATACACCAGTCTAAACTAATTTTCTCAAAAATTTACTTAAAACATTTTAAAATTAAGAACTAGCAATTAGTAAATAAATAACTGTTAAAAATGTTTGTTATCTGTGGTTTATTGAATATTTAATTTGTGACTCTGTAAGTGTGTATCATGTAAAAAATATAAATATCTTATTTGTTGACTATAACACACACAAAAAAAAAACAAACAAATTAATATTAGTATTGATAATATATTATAACTGTAACATACGTAGGTATATAACTTTATCCACTGAGGTATTATGTAAGGAACTTAAATAACGAATATAATAAGTAAAAAGCATTATCAAAAATGTATTTAGATAGGCTCAAGTAAGAAAAACACTTGATATCAAATATCATTCTTAAAATCATTGTACATAATATATGATATTTGGTGCACAATATATTAATTTATTCTTTGAAGTTATGCTTAAAATACTTACAAAATGCAAAATATTTATCTAAAATAACAACTTACACTAAATATTGTTCACACTGAATTTTTCCAATTAGGTTATCTCCTTGAGGCTCAGGAACATTCTTACATCACCCACTATTGTTTCTTGCTGACTAGAACTAAAACGCTAAATTACTTGTTAGTTATTGTTGTAATGTGTTATAGCTACCTTTAGGCTATATTCAGCATTTACAATAGTATATTATAATATTGTTCATTTTATTATTATTATTTTAATTGTCATGATCAACAATCGTGCATTCGTGCAAAAAGCAAGATGTTTTGGTGTGGAGTATGTAATGCTGTATTTACTAGCATATATGGAAACTGTATTTACAAATGCATGTGGTATAACTTAATGACATATTTTCAAGGGTGAACCTAGTAGTTGAAGCTAGATGCCCATTTTTTTCATTGTAAACTGCCATGTAGAACTGTTAGTGGAAAAGTTTTTTCAGAAGAAGTTTTTCGAAACAGAATAATCTCCTAAATGGCTTGGGTACATGCATAGACCAGTTACTATTTCTTGCTGACTAAAATTGAAAAAAAAACGACTATATTAATTAAATTATTTTGAAAATTGTATTAATTAAATGGCTCAATATTATATTAAAAATCAATGTAGTAAAATAGTAACCAATCGACATTATTTATGTCCATTATAAATACATAATCTGTGAAAATTTCAAATTTTTAACTTCCATGGTTCATGAGATACTGCCTGGTGACTGACGGACGGACAGCGGAGCCTTAGTATTAGGGTCCCGTTTTAACGTACGGAACCCTAAAAAATTACAATATAAACATGTACACTTTTTAGTATTATCAACAATTAGTAACTCCATCATCATTTACCGTTACTATAAAATTTAACAGTAAGGTCCATACACTATGCTTAAGAAAAAGTATTGCTCAATTAAATTTGGTAACTTAAAAAATAAAAATGTGTGGTAGTAACTATAAGCAATGCTTAAGGTAGGTCTCGATGATCCTTAATTTAAGTAATGCTATTTTTTTTCTTAGACCAAAGTCTCGTTTATGAAATTCATTTGAATCAAAGAAAATCACGTTTAAGGTGTACTGTTTAAATTTGTAATTTGTATACAGCTCACAATAGTGAACATTTTGTACACGAAACCTACTTAAGAAGTAAAAACAATTAATAATTAATAATTATTAAATTAAATAAAAAATTTAAAAATACAAAAATATAAAAGTATAATATTATTATTTACATATGAATTGAACATAACCTCAATTAAGTGGTAACTGTCTAAGACCGGAACCATAATTACACTAAAAAATAATTCGTTATCATAATTTACAATCTATGATTATTTGATAAAACGAATTTTAAATGGTTTTTTGGTTTTTTTATGGTTTTTGAAAGCTATCTATTAAATTACTGGAAAATTCGTTACACCGACCATTTAAATGGAATCTTCATAAAATTATCTATCGATAAACTTTAGATTTCTTCTATAGAGCAGTTTTTCTCCGTCTTTTGGGTTTTCAAAGGTTCAAAATTTGCGTTTTTTGGGATTTTCGGCATGGACACTTAGATTATGGGCGCTGCGAGCCGTTTTTGTAGTCGGACGTTATAGTGGACTTTGCGTTGTATCGATGGGTCAGAGATCGAGGTTATCCGACTTGTGGTTTGGGAGTTATGATTTTTCGTGTGTTTTTGTACTAAGAAAATTGAGTATTTACGTGTATTTTGGGTTTTCGTTTGATCACTACAAAAGTTGAGATTCTGGTATTTTGATGTACGAGAATTCAAAAAGGCTCTAAGGTCGAAGTACGTACGACCCTTATTTCGCCATTAATCGGAGTAGCAAAAAGTTGAAAAACGCATTAAGTGATTATATGTAAACTATACGTTTCCTTATGGTATACGTCTGTATAACGTTTTAAGTAATAATTATTTTGAACTTATTTTCTTATATCTTAAAATATATTATCTAATAAAATTTACCATAGACTTAATTTACTTTTTGTATATATTGAACTTGTTTTTTGTTAGAGGCTGCGGTTTTTTGAAAAACATCATGCCTTAATTTATTCAAAGACGTAATGTGGGCTGGAGCTTTATATAATGTTAAAAGATATTTTTCTCCGGCACGTTCAATTTCTTCCAGCGATGCAGATTCATTATTAAATATTAATAATGAATCGTGTAATTCCGGGTGTTTTTGAACTGTTTTCAGGTGTTTTATTTTACCTTGTTGAAATAATGCCGAAGTAGTACAGTCAACTCGCGATATAACGAATATCGATATAACGAAAATCTTGATATAACGAATAAAACTACCGGTCCCTTGAAAATATCGCGGTATAATATAATTTCGATGTAACGAACTTTCGATATAACGAATTTTTTTCTCGGTCCCTTGAAATTCGTTATATCGCGAGTTGACTGTATCACATCCACCAATCGCATGGATAAACATAAAATATTGAATCTCATTTTTAAAATATTCTTGTAGACTTCCAACAGCATAAGATCTTGTTTCTATTTTTCCTCTACCCGGTTTTTCAAATATTATTGTGTTTTTTGTGGGACTTAATGTTAATAACAGTATAAGTAAATCAATATCCTCAACTATGACCACTACTTGTATATTATCGTCGGTGTTTCGTATAGCTATATTGACAATAAGTAAATCTGCGTCATCTTCGGCTTGGCGATATTTTTGTCCAGAATATTATATGTGTTTGTTGTAGTTAGAAACACATCATATAAAATTGATTTTTTTGTTTTCCGCATTTGACCTGATTCGTCGAACAATGAAAGTGGAATAGGTGATAATTCGTATTCAAAACATTCTTTGAGCTCTTCTTCAGTCTTAACTCTTATCATTATTCTTTGGAAGAGTAACAAAGGGTCAATTGATAAAATTTCATCTCTAATATAAACCGTTAGTTTTTTCGCAAAATCTAAAGAGACTACGCAATTTGCTCATTGTAACTTGATATCACTAAAATTATCACCTATAACATTTTTCATCGTCTGTTGGCCCACTTCTTGTGCTTGATAACAATTAATTTGTTCATTCCCTGCAACTCCTGTTGAAATAGACATAATTTCGTGGAATTCCGGAAAAGGACTATGTATGTTCAACCAATTTGAAAGTATACCGATATTTTTTATAGGTATGATTCAACATTATACAACCTCTGCAATAATATAATATACACGTTTATAAAATCCAATGACATTATTTATACTGTATATTTTATACAATCATATGACTATTTCAATATTATTTCACTATTACTATTACGACTATTGTACGACTTACAATAATTAAAATTGTTAAAAAAATTTAACGTTATATTATGCAAAATTATCTGTTCGTTAACTTTTGTCATAGGTCATTTCAGTGTATCATTCACGGTTTTTGCTCAAACACAATAAAAAAAAGATAACAAAAATTTATTTTTTATATTTTTTTAAAGTATAACACTTTTTTTTTTTTAAGTACAATAATAATTTATTACAAGCATCACACAATCAGGTGTATAATTACATTGAAACACCCCCACTGTATATTAGACTATACAAATAGCCAACACAATGCTTAAGGTGTATGAACAACAATGGATTGAAACTTGAAACTACTCCTTTTATTCGAATACATTCCTTTGAATGAATCACATTAAATGCTGGTTTTTTTTTTTAAATTATACAATACTTTACAGGTTATATAAAATAGGCAATTGAGTAAAATAAACTTACAAATAACATGGTATTCATTACATTTAATAATTTATTTATTTAAAATATTTAAAATTACTGCAGGACATTCATTAGGGATAATGGATAAAACAAATTTAAAACAAGTGATATGCTATTTGATTGTACTACTGATTC
>NC_042493.1:22955087-22955787 GCF_005508785.2 Acyrthosiphon pisum
TAGGTACCTATATAGGTCAACTTTTTTAAATACTATAGACTATAATATAATATTATGTCTTATACCTAGACTGACATACCGTCTCCGCTCAGAATCGTTTTTCTTATACAATGATATTATATCATTGAATTCAAATTTAATACCATCCATTATACAGTGACCCACTTGTAACCTACTGTACAGCAGAGCGAAATCCACTTACCCACCTTTTTTTTAATTTAACTTTTAACTTAACGAGTTAACGAAAAAAATACGAGTAACTTTTAACTTAACTTAAATTAATTATTTTAAAATAACTTAACTTAATAGAGTTAAAAAAAATCGTTAACTTGCCCAGCCTTGGACAACACCAACCATAACAACTATATTATGGGTATTTATCAAAATAATTTCGTTATTACGATATTATCGTTATAATGTTAGGTCGCATAACATGAAATTAAATGTATGTTGTTATCTTTATCGACTTTATCAAAAGACCCGACTTATCTTATTTTCAATTAGTTTGAACTTGAAATGTCGTGGTAAATAGGTGGAAAAGTTCAGGTCCCTAAATAATATGCACTAATTGTATCAATCTCATGTTACAAGAATAAACGTGCGGAATCGTGTTCGTTACATGGCAACGTCGCATTCGAATACAATACGGGAGTTGGGTAGAAAAAAAAAAGGTAATATAGAACAATGAACGTGCGGAATA
>NC_042493.1:22955887-22957288 GCF_005508785.2 Acyrthosiphon pisum
TCCTAAATACAGAACTGTTAGATATTGGTATGATGAGTGGAAAAAATTAAATCTTTGCCCACATAGTGGGATTGGAGTCAATAAGGTATATCTATAATTTACCATCGTATATTTATATTTTTAGCATTTTTTTGTAAATAGAATATTAGAATATTTAGTTTGGATTGAAAAAATCCAAGCTTTCACCATTTACTTTTAATATGTTAAATTGAAATTTATTGTGTGATTGATATTTTTAATTTAAAATTCTATGCATAATGATTTTTCTTGAAATATTTTATGTTTAGTTCTTAATTTTAATCAATGGTTTAAAAGTCATAATAGATACTGCACTATAATTTGTTTAGAACAATGAATATCACTACAACAATTGATAGAAGGAGAAATACCTATATTTATTTATGCATTATTTTTCATCTGCTCTACTAAACTGCAAAACTTAGAATACAGTTTTACAAATTATTATAATAGGTTTCTGCTTAAAAATAAAATTAACCCATGTCCCAAAATGTCAGTGGAATAAAAAATAAAATATTAAAATATTATAAAATAGTACCTTATATAAACTAATTAATGTAGTTTACATAATACTCACATACTTTAAAATTAGGTTTGATATATACCTACCTAATATCTTATTTTTGATTTTAATGTTCTTTTTTAGTTCATTACTATTGATATTTGTAAATTGTAATATTATAGTATTATGATTTCCATGCATTGATTCATCTCTAAATGCAATACACCAAAGTTCCTTTCTCTTCCAATAATTGTTTATATAGTTTATCCACTGGGGATATTTAGTGACTATATAATATGCATCATTATTACTCAGAATTCCTGTCACAATTTCGAATGCTATTTCAGCTTCTTCTATTGAAAAAACCGTGTAATTTTCTTTTTACATATTATAGTACTACACTTGGTACCTATGTATTGTGTAGTTCTATTTTCTTAGGATGCAAGCATTATCTTATAAAGTTATCTAAAATCTGTGATAATAATCTTATTAGATAGGTGCGTTACCTATTGTTTTAAATACATTATTACATAAAGATAACTTCTTTTTATAGATATTGTTTGAATATTTCATAATTTTTTAAGTGTTTTTATTTTACACCCACACACATCAGACATTTTTTCATATCGATCACTAATTAAGTAAAACACAAAATGCCGTCCCACATTGAATCAGACTGCGGACTGTCAGTTATGCATGAATAAATTGAATTAAAAGTCAGATAATAAATTAAATGCATTACTGGTGTGGTTACAAATTGTGTTTTTAAACTATGTCGGATGATTGTGATGAAATGACTGTTACCGCTAGGTTCAACTTATCTTTTGTTACAAGTTACTGTTACAAAACTAGTTTGAAACAGTTACCTAATCTTTCTATGT
>NC_042493.1:22957338-22961032 GCF_005508785.2 Acyrthosiphon pisum
ATGATTACCATATGATTGTATCTTTTATGTTGGATTGATCGTTGTTGAAACGTCTAGTGAGTATATTTTTAAACATTAAATATAAATCAAACAAATCGAAACACTTATTGCCATCACACTTGAAATATCAGACTGCAGACTGTCAGTTATGCATGAATAAATAAAATAAAAGCATGACTGGTGTGGTTACAAATGTATTGTGTTTTAAAATGATGTCTAGTGATTTGCCTACTTATGTAAATGAGTGTTGGGATTAACTTATTTTACAAGTTACTGTAACAAGATTAGTTTGAAAAAACTAATAAAATCAATTAAATCTGGTACCTTTTTGTGGTTATTTCTTAATTTACTTTGTATATATATTTTTTTATTCCTAGAAACAATCTTAATAGCATTTTGAAAAAACCGTGTTTTCTTTTTACATATTATAGTACTACACTTGGTACCTAGGTATGTGTTGTGTAGAACATTTTCTTAGGATGCATTATCTTATAAAGTTATCTAAAATCTGTGATAATAATCTTATTAGATAGGTGCGTTACCTATTGTTTTTAATACATTATTACGTAAAAATAACTTCTTTTTATAGATATTTTTTGAATATTTCATAATTTTTTAAGTGTTTTTATTTTACACCCACACACATCAGACATTTTTTATTATCGATCACTAATTAAGTAAAACACAAAATGCCGTCCCACATTGAATCAGACTGCGGACTGTCAGTTATGCATGAATAAATTGAATTAAAAGTCCGATAATAAATTAAATGCATTACTGGTGTGGTTACAAATTGTGTTTTTTAAACTATGTCGGATGATTGTGATGAAATGACTGTTACCGCTAGGTTCAACTTATCTTTTGTTACAAGTTACTGTTACAAAACTAGTTTGAAACAGTTACCTAATCTTTCTATGTAAAGTAATTTATACATACCTACTTTGAGTTACTTTTTTGTGCTAATTTCATCAAATAACTTTATCTTTTAGAACAAATTAAAAATATTGCTATAGCAATTTGACAATACCATGTTTTTTTCTCAATGTGTTTGATATTAGGCTACATGTTCTACTGACGTTTTCTAACATAACTTATTGAGACATACTGTACCAGACATCAGTCGTTATCTATTATTTATCTTATTGTGACTTGGGTAATGTTTTTAACTTCTCAATAGTTAATATCTAATGAAAATGTCCATAAAAAACTAACTCAAATAATTTAATTATAATTTTGATATGCAATTTGTAGCGTGCTTTACTTAACTCTATATGGTAATAATTTCTATAAATTTTCATTTACAAAGAAAATAGTAGAAATCATCTGTCTTTTTTAGGAATGCAATTTATCGCTATATTTCGTGAACACAAAGAACCCGACACCCAGTACATGCAACTTAAATTAGTAAGTACTCATATCATAATAATTGATACCGTATTAATTGTATTTATTTACAGTTATAAGGATTTATATACACAACAATATTGCTTTGGAAAATGTATTGGTGTATAAATATGGTATGGAGTGAAATGTCATGAACTAACAACTTGAGATTAAAAGCTATGATGAAGATACAAGTTCTGACTTCTACAATGAATGGATTGTTTATATAATATATAAAGTACGTTATACTTCTCATACATTAAATATATAAATTAAATACCTGAGTAAAACACAAAATGCCGTCCCACTTTGAATCAGACTGCGGACTGTCAGTTATGCATGAATAAATTAAATTTAAAGTCAAATAATGTATTCAATGCATTACTGGTGTGTAGCGTGCTTTAATTAACTCTATATAATAATATTTTTCTTTGTTTTAAATTCATCATTTCTGACACAATAAACAGAAGAAATCATTATTTGCGTAATTAACAATTCTGTCTTCTTTAGGGATGCAATTAATGGCTATCCAGCGACAACACCGAGAACACGACACCCATTCTACATATTCATCATCCGGTTGACAACGATGCTTATCTGAGTTCCAGTTACAGTATAAACATATGTTTGTCATGTCTTCGGAATTTTCTAATAGATAGGTCTTTAAATATTCTCTATAAGTGTTAGGATCAAACTCTAAACTGAACTTGGAATTGTCCATAAATTTAAATGCGTAATATATAATATAAACTCCACAATTAAATTCATAATTTTGTTTTGATTCAATCCAGTGAGAAATATAGGTCGGACATGATGTTAGAATTGTTATCACTAGATAACAAGTTACTATATTTTCCAACTAGATAATCTTTATTTTTTGGCATCTTAATTGGCTTATAGTACGCCAAATCTTTAGGGAGCATATTTTGGTGTAAATCCATAGCTAGTGCTGATAGTCGAAACGGAGATTTATAACTGCCGGGTGTCGAAACTGATTTTGTTAAACAATCATCCAATGGCTCACTCAAATCATGTACAACCATGTCGTTGTTCATAGGCTCATCAACAGTGAACCCAGTCTCATTGTCACATTCTATAACCACAATGTTATTTTTATCTGCTGTAATGGTCGAAGACTTTGGGATTTTTAACGACAGTGCTTTGAAAGGACGGTACTTGATCGGTTGGGAGGTGTTTGTGTTGTTTTTCTTTGTTTTCCCCAACTCTCTGTTTCGTCTAAATGGTTAAGGCTAGACAATTCTGAAATTTTTCTTTTTCCATTTTCTTTAGTAGTACTCTGTTTAGACTTAGTGTCAAATCAAGCGCACGAGTGCACTTTCCTTTTCTAATATTTGTACTCATTTTTTTGTGTACATTCGTCACACGCTGTCTCATAAGTTTAAAAATCCGGCCGCATTTAAACTACGGTCGCTCTAGTATGTCTTGTTTGACTGTTTTAAACCAAGATCAACGGTAGCATTACTCTGTCGGATTTCAATGCCATTGCTGAGTTTATTATTCATAATAGGTGTCCACAGTGCTAAGAAAGGTACACACTTAACTATAAACTCGTGTAAATATGATTCATCATAATATTCATTAATAATTTTCAACATTTTAAGCACAATTTGAGACTTCATATTTAACCTGTTCTTTGATTGACTGAAATCTACACAACATCATGGAATTACTCGTGTTGGATTCGCATAGAAATTTATTTATTTCCTCCGAGTGATCCTCGCCTTCGTTGTTCGATTCATTTGGCAATTGGTATTTATCATAACACTTGGCTCTCATTGTACTAATGGCATTTTTCGTGTGTCCTGTACCATAAGGTGACAACAGTATTACTGAAAATATTTTGAACCATTGTTCAACATCTGTCAAACTGGTTGTGTTAAAAAGTATACATATCCAATCAATAACATCATTTCTTTTCGTTTTTTCTACAGTCATACGATGGTTTTTCTCAAATTGAAAATATGTGTAGACATGGTTTACTATAATTTTTGTGTAATGATTTGCACATATATTTATGATGGTGACATTAGATTCGTCGTGGTTTTCAACCAATAGGTACTCTGTAACACCAGTTAAGGTAGTCGAATATGGAAGTAAAACCATTCCATCCTATACACAAGGCATTCATTTGGGCATAACTGAAATCTGTCACGATATTTGTGAATACTGGTCAAGTCAGTTTGTGTTTCAAAACGAATGCTTTAAAAGCGTTCAGTCATTGTGAAATCGCAACAATGTCGTGGGCTGAACTAATCATTTCAACAACAGGACACGTGACACTTGAGTCTCT
>NC_042493.1:22961082-22967942 GCF_005508785.2 Acyrthosiphon pisum
AGGGATTCATTTCGTGGGCCCTAAAAGTATAGGCGCTAATGGTAGGGGGGCGGGTGTTGATGGGGGTTTTATTTAAGCACACCCCCTAACCCTATAACAAGAAGTTTTATCTCTACTAATATTGTGCATGGTGTGCCGGTCATCAATACCACTATACTATACTAAGCTAACGTTTTGTCGTGAAAACGAGAAATTATCTAGTGTCTACGAGAAAATTATATCGTTATAACAATATGTTTTGTCGTACAAACGATAAATTATCTAGTACCAACAATAAAATTATATTGTTATAACAACATAGCTTGTGGTACGAACGAGAAATTATCTGGGGCTTACGAGAAGTTATATTGTATGAACGAGATATAATTTTTTTATTGTGATTATAAGTTGGCCCTTCTACGCCTCCGTATTAATATTATATAGTAGGAATAGTATATTATAATTACGTATATATAGTAGGTATACCGGGTTGTTTTGGAGTTTTATACTGTCGAAGAATTTTGTGGGGACCAGTGAGAATTAGGTGATTATGTATATTTAACCAAACGCGCTTAATACAATAAGTTATTACTACTTGCTAATTTTTATTAATAAAAATAATAATTGATTAGGTATTTAAGATTGGTATATTTTGGGACGCATAAACGCATTATTATTATTGCGTACCCATATATGCTTCGATCTTCGTCTGATCGTTAATGAGAATGTGACTACTTCGTGCACACGAGCGTGAGTCCCTCTCTAAATTTTTTCATACTTTATTTTTTTTTATCCAAAATACTTGTTGGTCGGATCGAAGCCCGAATTTTAATTTTACTTTAAATAGTGTTAGAAACTAGAAAGATCGATTTTAAAAATAACAAATATTGTGCATTATTCAAATGCGTATTTTTACTTCTATATAATTATAATTTTGAAAATCAGACTGATCCTACCTACAAAACGTTGTCTTCTTTTAAATAAAAAAAAAGGACGAAAACCAACTTTTCTACAGGTCGTGAGAGTTTTTCCTAAAAGACATGTTTTTGTATTAGAAACGCACGTACGGCCATTAATTGTATAAATTATGAATTGTTGTAACAGCTTCAATTAAGCTGCATAGTAGTCGGTATTGCATGTAATAATTTGTTAATTGAACTTATTTTAAGAGAATACGCGTATTATAGATAAACGTATCTAGGCATTTTAAATATTTATGGGCAGTCACACTAAAATGTTGACACTGATTTATGGACTTTTTTGTGCTTTTATAACATGTAATAAAAACTAAAAGGTTAGATAGGTAAATAAATAATTATAAGCCCCCCCCCCCAAAAAAAAAACTATGAAGTAGACATACAAATTTGGCCTGGGTAATAGATTTTCCCGGCCTACATTTTTCTCCCAGGTCGTCCTTGGTACAACATAACATTATTATTCTTGTCTAAAATAAAAATCCACGTGATTACCTGAAACTCCCTTATTATTATTATTTATTCACATAACCTTTTTTCCCTTAATTAAATCCTCGGCATTCAATTACCGTTGCGTGTATTAAAGCCTGCGAGCTCCACCGACCTAAATCTTCGGATTTACACGCGGTGCGGCTCGTAGGTCACAAACAGAGTGTTCCCCTCGGTTTGTGGGTGGTTTGGTTTTTGGAGTCATAAAAAAATCCAATTTCTCACAAGCATTTAAAGTTCAAATCTTGAAAAAATACTGGAAAATCACAAAAATTAGCAAATTATTTTGAGTTGAGAATTCATAAAAATTATTCTTATTAAATCTAAGATTTTAAAATGTAATACAAGATTCCTCATAAGTTTGTCTACCTTTATTAAAAAAAAAAATTTCTTAAAGCAAATCAAATTAAATTTTTATGAGCGTTTCAAATTAAAATTTTTACAATATTGCAGGATATTCACTGGATTTCTCATGTAGCGGTTTTGTTAATTTATTGTTATTCAAAATCGAATAACTGTAGATACATCAACATTTTACAGAATCTTTATATTTTCATTTTCTATACCTAATAAATTTTGAAAATATCTTTTTGGGCTGTTTACGGACATTGTCAGTTTTCAATTATTTTAGTTTTTTTTTTCTATAAATATCAATAAAATTGTATTTGTTTGGTAAAAAAACGCGAAAATGTAATGCAAGGCTCCTGATATATTATTACAATGGCAATTGAAAAATATTAAAATTACATAGACACAATTTTTTTTTTAAGCATTTAAAGTTTGAATTTTGATAACATTTATCAAGTTTAAAATTTAATAATTATTTCGTAGTTAAAAATGTATAAAATGTTCAAATTTTAAGGATAAGGATTGAACATTTAAAATAAGGTTCCACGTAAATAGGTAAATATATAAATTACTTTATTCACAATAATATCATCAAATATACTTAGTAATATCATAGGCTGACTGACCGCTTTAGCTCAGAGTCGTTTTTCTTTTACAATGTGATTATATCATTGAATTAAAATTTAACACCATCCATTACAGTGACTCACTTGTAACCTACTGCACAGCAGAGCGACATCCACTTAAACCCTTTTTAGATAGGTATTCTATTATAATATTGTAATAGAAGAATAATAAAAATGTACAATAAATAATTGATAATCATTCATTACTGTTTAACATTTGTGTTTTTATTGAACTGTGCTGTACTTAATTCCAATTGTTAATTATTATTATATGAGAATAATGGACCACGAAAGATTTCATTACAATTGTACTAAAACTACTCGTAAAGGCAAAAGGTAAGACATATTAAATTGATAAAATTTAATACCACTATTTAATTAGTAATTACAATATTAATTCATTAATATTTGCAGTTATTACATTTGTGCTACTCCAAATGTATATTGCAAAGGCACAGCAATTATGTTAGAGAATCGTACAGATATAACAAAAAAGCCACATACCCATGGAGGAAATGGTATTGGTTCCGTTAACACTGATCTAAAAAAACAATTTAGAAGTGTTCTGGTTGAGAGGGCAAAATTGGGAACCAAGCCATTGAAATCCATCTATGATGAAGAATCGATTTAGTATAATTTTTTTAAATTTGTAGTTGTAGTAATTAACATGGATTACCACAGATATTTTAATAACATTTTTGGATAGGAACTATGAAAGCATATTTTGTTAGATTTTAGTAGTTTCAAATTGTTTCTGGGTTGATAAAATTGAATGAACCTTGTTTAATCTAAAATACAGTTTACTATTAAAATACTACTATAGGAATCCAAATGCAGCTGTACTTTATGCATGGCCCACTGCAGAATCATCAATGCGTCAAGCTCGTAGACAGCATGTTCCATCTCTGCCATCTAATTTAAGTGAGATAGGAGAATATTTGGATCTAAACATTAACAAGTAATATTAAAGATTTATTTAATATCATATAATTTAATTCACAATTACTGTTTTTGTTTGGTAAATATAATGAATATGACTCACCGATATCAGTGTAGCAATCAACCATTTTACCAGGAATGGATTGTGGATAGTGATGGTAAATTCAATGTCATGTTTGCTTGCCATGACCTCATATACTCTGTAGTTCATGAGGGTGGTACAGAGTTGCACGCCAAGGAAACCTTCAAAGTTGTGCAATATAATCCACATTGTAGGCAATTTTTCATCATACATCTTCATTTCATTTTCATCTGATTTTACAAAATCACGTGAGTAAATATTTATTTTAAATAAATTTGAATAAATAATTACTTAGATATTTCTCAACCTAGTCCATCCCTGTTTGCTTTGTATTGATGGAAGCTAAGACCGAGGCTTCATACAAGAAGGTGATGGAGCGATGTAAAGCAAAATTCCCTTCTGTAAGACCACCTAGAATCATGATTGATTTTGAGACAGGCTTCCGGAATGTTTTTACTGCAGTTTATCCCGAAGCACATATATTTTCTTGTTGGTTCGATTACATACAGGTTTGAAATTTATTGCAGTTACACACACACCTTTTTTTTAACACAACAAATTATATAAATTAATTGCTTGATAACAAATTTGAGTTGAAAAATTGAATGTTTATAAATATTTGTAGAATCTACAGAAGAACATAAAAAATTTGGGTGACACACATTATGTAAAAGTGAAAATGTGTGTGAAAATGACAGCGGTTTTAGCACTATTACCAGAACATCAAATAGAAATGGGTTTTCAAGATATAAAAATGTATGCTCGAGCTAATAATGTTCAGCTTTTGTGGTTTTTTACATATTTTTTTAGGTAAAATACAATAAATATATTTTTTAAAAATGATAAATTAAGAGCGAAATATATATAATTAGTATTATTTTGAAATTTAAATAGCTTTTGGATTATTGGGAAGGGACACGAATATTTTACTGTACATAGCCAACCCACCGTACAAATAACAATGTGGAAAGTTTTCATTTGTCCCTAAAGCAAACTTTTCAGGTACTGAATCCAAACCTGTGGACATTTCTAGGTTAGTACTAAAAGTTATGTAATTAAATGTTAAAACTTGACAATTGTAATATTTTAGTATTTTACATTAAATTTTATCACCATTAATTAGTTTTTATTAAAGCATTTGGTACTATGTGTTAGTGTTGATGTTGAATCACTAATAAAAATGTTTTGGTCATATAGAACATTTGAATAATATAACTACCAAGCAGCACACCATTGTAGGACAACTGGCTAGAGATATGCCAACAACAAGGTCCACTAAATTTAAATATATTTTAAATTCAGTGAGAATAAGAAATTCCACGGCGCTTTTAACGAATAACAGTAATAATGTTCCTCATTAAATGCTCATTGCTCTTATGCCGCAGAATCTTATTTAGAACGATAATTGAACTGGGAAAATGAAGCTCAAAGTATGTACCTTAATTAAAAAATTTTTAAAATATAAAGGGTTAGAAAGGAGGTAGATATTCTTCTATATCAATCCTGAATATATTTTTGGTCCACGCGCAACATAGACAAAACGTATTAACGCAGAATCATTTTTTCTGTTTTTGAGTAATCTTCACCCATTACAAAAAAGATAAAGAATAATATTTTTGAAGGAATGACATATCTATTTGTCTAAATATTGTCTCAAAACAATTTAAACATCATTTCAATTCACAATTTTTTTTTGTTTATTTTGGAAGTGGAAAGCAAAGTCAAATAGCAATAAAATATAAAATGATATGTCACTCCCTCATTAATTGTATTCTCTATCTTTTTTGCAATAGGTGATTTTACTCTAAGATTACTTACAAACATAGAAAAAATGATTCTCCGTAAATTCGGTTTGTCTATGTCGCGCGTGGGCTAGAGTGAGAAAACAGATAGTGCACTGACATCCTCTTAAGGTTGATTAAACCCTATCTTCTGGTAAAAAAATGATGAAAAAATATAAACTATTGCAGAAACGGGACAGGATTCCACCGCCACAGGTGCGCGTAATTAGGTTAATATTTAGACGGGACGAGCTGTAGTTAATTCAAAAATGAACTAAGACTTATGAAACTTACACCACAACTTAAGTATATTAAACTCTATCTTCTGGTAAAAAACTTATTAAAAAATATTAAGTATTGGAGAAACGGGACGGGATTCCACTGCCCCAGGTGCTGAAATATAGTCCAAATTGTAGACGGGACGAGCTGTAGTTAATTCAAAAATGAACTAAGACTTATGAAACTTACACCACAACTTGAGTATATTAAACTCTATATTTTGGTAAAAAAATTATGAAAAAATATTAAGTATTGCAGAAACGGGACAGGATTCCACCGCCACACGTGCGCGTAATTAGGTCAATATTTAGACGGGACGAGCTGTAGTTAAATCAAAAATTAATTAAAACTTATTAAACGTATATCAAAAATTAAGGTTGATTAAACCCTATCTTTTGGTAAAAAAATTATGAAAAATTATTAAGTATTGGAGAAACGGGACGGGATTCCACCACCACAGGTGCTGAAATATGGTCCAAATTGTAGACGGGACGAGCTGTAGTTAAATAGTCCATTCCCGGAATTTGCTAGTAATTTCTTCCTCCCTTATTCAAGGGTGGGCCAACTTCAGGTAGCCCACCCACCTTACCCAAAACAATCCAAAATGGTATCAAAAGTCTCGTATTAATTTGCTAGTACGCGTGGGCCCATTCCCGAAATTTGCTAGTCCGCCAAAGCTCAGATACGATCTTTCAAAGTTCTGAAGTTGGTCCACCCACCTTACTCAAAACAATCCAAAATGGTATCAAAAGTCTCGTATTAATTTGCTAGTACGCGTGGGCCCATTCCCGAAATTTGCTAGTCCACCAAAGCTCAGATACGAGCTTTCAAAGTTCTGAAGTTGGCCCACCCACCTTCCTCAACTCAACCCCCACCCACAACCAATAAACATTTTGACATTTTTTTGACATTTAGCAGTCAATTGGCAACCATTTGCAAGACTATTCTCACAATTTGCTAGCTTTTAGTTGAATTTAAAAAAAAAAACATATAATTTGGTTGAACTGTGTGTAATGACTATAATGATGATATCAAAGGCGCGTCTATCGTGACGGTCTCTGTCTGTCTACCTGTATTCACTATCGATATCTCACACGAAGCTTTCGCGTTATCGCGTAATTGTCGATACGACCGGCATCGTACCTAATTTTATGGAGTGATGGAAAATCCGTTTTTTTGCGGACAGGCCGTATGATCGGTGACGGACGTCGGACGTATTTCATTTAACATTTGGACGCCGTTCAAGTAAGTAAACATATTTCATTGCTTATTATACCTTCTTATACTGGCCTTGTGTCTCGTTTTTTTTTTTCATCTTACGTTTAACTTGCTTGAGTAAAATTATTTATGCTCAAACACTTTT
>NC_042493.1:22967992-22968781 GCF_005508785.2 Acyrthosiphon pisum
GGTTATCGTGAAGTACATGAAAATACGTTGAGTAGATAAACGGTTATTAGGTTATATTTACTGTTTTAAGCTTGTAAGATAATTCATATTTAATTGTGCCAAATACTTTAAATGATTTGATTAAATCATGATCTCGAATCGTTAATGTTAATAAACTTTTACTTTTTATATTTCATATTTTTAAGTTTTTAAATTTTAATTATGTACTTTTTTATAAATAAAGTTCAAGTACAAAGTTCTTGTATGTATTTTTTCTTATCTACCACATACACAATATTATATTTTTTTTAATAAAGTACCTAAATTGGTTAGTTGCATGTCAATTGGATACTTGATGAGTAGGTACATATTATTATGTACAATTTGTTGGTAAGTTTTACTAGTTGGTAGTTTCTACAATTAAATACATGATACAATATGTCATTAAGTTTAAACTTATTTTTGATTTCAGTTTAATCATTTATACATCTACAATTGTTGTTTAAATGCTTAGCCTATGGTTCACTGGTACCTACTGGATTATAAATGCCAAGCTATACTATCAAGTGGCATAGCACTACATATTATAAATATTAGTAACAACTTGGATGTTTCTGTCAGTTATTGAAGAGTTTTGTTTGTTTTGGTATTTCTATTTGGCAAATAGATAGTCCAAGATTATCTATATTTACAACAAACATTCTTAGACATATAATTTGATCTCACTTTTTAATTCATAAAAAAAAGTGAACATACAATGATTCATACACATAATACATTATGATACCAAATCAGAATTTGAATATGCCA
>NC_042493.1:22968881-22977267 GCF_005508785.2 Acyrthosiphon pisum
AAAGGCAGATGAAAAAAATTAAAAATCCATATTCACATTTTTTTTTTTATAAGCATCTAAAGTTCAAATATTGACAAAATACGTAAAAATGACGAAAATTTGCAAATTATTTTTAGTTAGAAATTCATGAAAAATTTTCTTTTTAAATATAAGATTTGAAAATGTAATACAAGATTCCTTAAATATTGCTACCTTTTAAAAAAAAAAAAATATCTATAAGAAACTCAAATTAAATTTTTATAATCGTTTCAAATTCATATTTTTACAACATTCGATATTCACTCGATTTCTCATGTAACGATTTTCTTATTTTGTTGTAATTAAAAAACGAATGACTGTAGATACTTGAAAATTTAACTGAATGTTTATATTGGCATTTTCTATATACGATAAAATTTTGAAAATAATTTGACTCTTTTTGAGCTGTTTACGGACATTGTCAGTTTTCAATTTTTTTAGTTTTATTTTCTATAAATATCAATAAAATTGTATTTGTTGGGTAAAAAACGTTAAAATTTAATGCAAGGTTTCTGATATATTGTTTCAATAGCAGTTGAAATATATTCAAAATACATATGCACAATTTTTTTTTATAAGAATTTAATGATCGAATTTTGATAAAATGTATCAAATTTAAAATTGAATAATTATTTTGTAGTTAAAAATTCATAAAATGTTCAACTTTTATACCTAACAATTGAAAATTTAAAACAAGATTCCACGCAGGTAATTCTGAAACAAATCTAAAAAATACATAAGCACAGTTTATTTTTATAGTCAATTTTAATTTCATATTTAGACGAAATTACATGTTAAAAAACCTAGAATAACTATTTTAGTTATTTTGTTGTGATTGTATAATATTACTCGTGGGTACTTGAAACTTCTAAAGTATACTATTATATATCTATGATAGTATCACGGTTTGTTGTTGATGTATAACGCGTTATAAGTACCTACCTAATGGATATTGTGATATTCCTGTGTATATTATAGGTCAATTTTTTTTTAATACTATAGATATAAATATATAATATGTCTTATACCTAGACCGACATACCGTCTCCGCTCAGAATCGTTTTTCTTATACAATGATATTAAATCATTGAATTCAAATTTAATACCATCCATTATACAGTGGCCCACTTGTAACTTACTGTACAGCAGAGCGACATCCACTTACCCTTTTCCAATTGTTGGGTGTTTTTTAAACTGTGTGATAATTAAAAAAAAAAAATACAACACTATATTATAAATTAGTTACAAAATTAATTATACTTATAACCTATTACTTTAAAGTTTAAAACAAGAACAACCAAATCAAAAACTATATACTGTATAATACTATACAATATTGTATATATTATATAAAAAATAATGATGATGATAACCTACTGTACAGCATTGCGACATCCACTTGCCCACCTTTTTTAAATTTATATTTACAATGTATGTCAATTAATTATTATCGGATTCGACGTGTTATCAACAAAATACCTAATGTCCAAATCTAATCTAATAACTAATAAGTAATAATCAAACTAATCAATACATTTCGATGAACATTTTATGGAAACTTTTAAAAATAAAAATAAAACTATGACATAAGCCAAGGGGGGGTCTGGACCCGGGGTCCACCCCCCCCTGGGTTCGCCACTGATTCTAAGTATTTATTTAAAAAAAAAATGCGCGCAACGAAAAAAATTAGTTTTTTTAAGTATTTCACCAATAACTTCAAAACGAAGTTTGCACGGGCTTTTTTTTTTACATATTATAAAGCACCCTAAAGCACACAATTTAGAAAAAAAAATTTAAAAAATCGATTGGCTGCTAAACTAGAATCGTTCCTTAACATGCCTTCTTCTATCAACTTTTATATATGATTAAAAGCAATGACTCGTAATGCTTCATTCATTACTTGTTCTTCTTGTAAAAAATCTAGTATTCATGCTAACTCTTTCTCTCAATCTAATGGTACTATTATACCTACAGCCAGGGGCGGATTTACCATTTTTCCGCCCCTAGGCATTACAACACTAACGCCCCGTACATAGGCGTGCTCCCACAGGGGGGGAGTAATGTTTCATGAAATAAAACAAAACTATAAAAATTGTATTTAGGTATTTTCATATTTATACATACCAACTAAACAAATAAATATTAATACAATTTTGCATAGGTACATTTGTACACTTGTACAATAATTAAATTATTTTGCGCCTTGATTTATCTGTAGCAAAATTATCTATGATTTGGTGGTGAGCACTCTAGTCTCTATAATCGTAATCGATTAGCAGATTTCTGAGCAGTATACTGTATGCACTATGTTTATTATTATTAATTACTTTATCAAGACATCTGATTCCCAGAATTAATTGCAGTATTCTAACTATGGTGCCGGGTGCGGGGTGAGCCGGATCATTCCAGGAAGCACTGTGCGAGCTGTCCCCCACCTAGCTAGTAGAGCGGCTATATACAATGTACCCGGCGGCCAGAGGCAGTATATTTGACTGCCTTGGCTGGCGTTTTGCGCATGCGCCATTCACAATATTGTATGTGTTTACGCTTCACACCCGTATACCACCTCCCATGTATTAACATAGGCGACGCCGGCAACTGCCTCGTCGAGTGTCGATGTCGAACCTCTAGGCTCTAGCGGTGGCGGCGCACGCCGGTCGCAGAATTAAACTTAAACGGCAAGGTTATTATAGCTTATATATTAAAACGTTACTGCGACGTGACTACGTGAGCCATTTATGCACTGTTTCATGCAAGTTGAATACGAAAAAAATTAATATAAAATATAAATTTAGATACACATAATTATGAAATTATTAAAAACTAAAAAGTAAAAATTAACTAAAAAATTGCGCCACAAAAAATATTGCGCCCTAGGCACGTGCCTTGGTGGCCTATGGGTAAATCCGCCCATGCCTACAGCTTGGAAATGTTCCGCCTGCTCTTGTCTATCTTCACCTTCAAATTCCACAATTTTAAGTAAAATTAACAAAATATTCAAAGTCTTGGAAGTTACAAACTCAAAACTCTACACCATTAATATAAAAAAATATAAAATATAATTATGAAACGCGAGCGAGCGCTCGCGTAGGTAACATTAATAATAATAATATCGATGGTACCGCACATACAGTACCTACGTGTGTAGTAGTACAGACTTTAGTAGTAATAGTGCGACAATATCGTATTAGTCCAGTCAATGAATGACCCAAAATTTGGGTCATTGTTCCTTATACCATTTCAAGACATACATCTTCCCAGCCTTTTCGGCCAGGTCGTAAGTAGAGGAGGGGTTATAAAAAGTCATTGCTGCTTGTTTGATAATTTCTGACTCCAAGTACAATTTTAGAAACACGGAATCAAATATCTAACGTTGTGTATATCATAGTATTTTGTAACAAGTAATTATTAGAATCCGAATTAGCGATTAGCTATGCCGTAGCAAGCATATAATATTATATAGACATACGGGTAATGGTTTGACAAGTCGAACACTCAAACATTTCAAATGATTTACTGTTATATCTTATTTATTAATAGCCAACAATATTATAGTCTATCTTTAAGTTTATAATCGCTATTGAAATTCTGAGAAGTTGGATTTAAATTATCATTTTATGAACAAATGGTGATGTACTTAAAATTTATATAAGTAGAATATGTTGTATAACATTTTTATTGCAAGGATAAATTGAAAAAAAAATAAAAACGCAATTTATGCATATATTATTTTTTTAAATAAACACGAAGGCCCTAATCTTGATATTTTTTTGGGGAGAGTCATGACTGGTGTTGCCAACTTCCAAATTTTGTAATGTAGGAACATTTTTTTCATATCCAAGGAGAGGTGTTGCAAAGTAAAAATAAAAAAACAAATATGGTAGACAATATGATGGATTGTTTGACGAATATAGTGAGGTAAAATGATTTTATTTTATAATATTCTACTTTTTTTCAAGGTGTATCTCGAAAACGGTTAAGAATTCGAAAAAAACATATAATATAAAAGTTTTATATAATTTCATGAGCTTTATTTTGTTATAAAAAAATTTCCCTCCGATGCACCGTTTTCGAGATATAAGTGAAATAACCAAAATGCGTAACTTTACTCCCCCTCCCTCTCCGGCTCGCACCTAGGTATCAGGACTTTTGGTATGTTAAAAACCTAAGCCCCCTGAACAAAATCCTGAAGGAATCGCTAAGTTACCTGCTCACGCACTGTATACCTCATCCCTTGACTGAACTATATATACAGCGCGTATAATAATATCGAGCGCGTGACCATGAGCGGCGTGCATCAATAGATATATGACTACGTATATAAATAAATTTTATTATGCCCGGGTAGAAATTGCGATGTTATATTAAATAAGACCACAGAATCCACAATAACAATAAATATAATTATGTTAGACTTCTGGCGTGTGCAAATACATGTGACTATCTCACGCTAGACTTAACCGCAGGATGACCATGTATGGTCGTGCGAAGTATAGTAGGGACAGGGACCCATCGAGGAGAGCTGATGTGCAAGCGTCATACGAGCGACCAGCCTCAACCAGAACAGTCACTAAAGCTAAATACTTAGTCACAACTCGCTAACTTACAGTTTAACTATTTAGTTATTTGGACTTGGAACATTCTAATAGACGTAATCATTACAATTGAGTATAAATAAATACAAATATTACAATCATCTTCGTGGTTTTATTCAAAATACTTCCATCCATTAACTGTAGTAGTTGAGCACGTTACATGTCTGTAACCGCGCTGCAACTGTGTTAGACGGTGCTGCTTATAATAATTATCGTCAATTTAATAGCCATTACAATTTATCGGGTTCTTTACTCGATTTAATCTTTTATAGTTTATCTAATACCTCTGTCACTAATGATATCAAATATGCAGTCGTACCTCTTGACACTCAATACCATCCAGCTCTCCATATAATCTTCTCGATAAATTCAGCTATCAAGACTATGGACTCTAATAAATGCTTATTCAACTATGCACATGGTGACTATTCTAACATTTCTCTTTGTCTTAATACTTATGGTTGGCATAGTTTGTTTAATAATATTGATATTGATGTGGCTCTAACACGATTTTATGACATCCTTAACAATTGTATCGATATGTTTATCCCTAAAAACTCTAATAATAGATCTCATTTCCCAAGTTAGTACAGCAATCGTTTTAAATTTTGAATTATACAAAAAAAATTGCACATAAAAAATATAACACTTCTAAGGATTATAATGATTACACTAATTATGTTGCCGATTTACGTTCAAAAATAAAAATTGAATCTAAATTATCTTATTCAAAATATCTTTCACGTATCCAATAAACGTTGGTTCTTAATCTTAAACATTTTTGGGATTTCGTTAGATCTAGAATGAATGAAAATAATATTCCACAAATTATGTATTTAAACAACACATCTGTTGATAATGGGTATGAAATCTCTATCTCTTGCTGATGTGTTTGATGGGCTCTATTCACTTGAACCAAAACTCTCATCAGGTCCTGACAGAATTCCACCTATAATATTACATAATTGTTGTTACTCATTATCTGTTCTCCTATATTTGTTATTTAAGCTATCTCTTAACTCGTCTACTTTTCCGCCTCAAATGGATATCCGGTTTTATCCAACCAATCCTTAAATCAGGTTATAAATCGAATATAATCAACTATAGACCAATTTCCTTACTTTCGTCGATACCAAATCTTTTCGAAAAATTAATCGCCCCAAAAATTAACTTTATATTTAAAAATGCATTTATTAACGAACAATATGGTTTTAAATCGGGCCTTCCATACAAATCTTAATTAATTTCATACTTTTCTTATTGATTCCATTGAAAACGGCTGCCAGGTCGATTTATACTGATTTACATAAACCATTTGACAGCGTCAATCGTTCATTATTATTAAAGAAATTAGAAAACTTTGGCGTTTTTAACCCATAATTACTATCATGGATAAAATCCTATCTCTCTCATGGTACCCGAATTTTAAAATTCTACAACTGTCTTTCTAATCCTATTGTTGTTAACTCCGGCGTACCTCATGGTGGGCACCTTTCCCCATGGGTCTTCAACATATTTATTAACAAAGTATCACAATGTTTTCATTCGTGCAAATTTTTACTTTTTGTGGACGATTTAAAATTATTAAAAATTATTAACAATATCTCAGACACTGAAATCGTCTTAAACAATTTGAATAATTTTATTAACTGGTACCAAAATCATTCGCTTTCTATTAATTTCAAGAATTGTAACTGTGTCTAGCTCTATAAAACTCATTTTCCTATTCATTTTAATTATTCCATAAATTCGTCATTTTTGGACCAAGTCCATTTTATAAAAGATTTAGGTGTTATATTTTTCTCTATTCTATCTTATAATAACTATATCGACTATATTTGTCATAAATCATCTAAAATATTGGGCTTTATTAACCGTAATACCCACGACTTCAAAAATATTAAGACATTAACAATGCTCTATACTTCCCTTGTTCGTTCAATTCTAGAATTTGCATCATTTATTTGGGGTCCTCATCAAAAAAACTAATATTAATCGGCTTAATTGTATTCAAAATAACTTTTTAAGTTTTGCAGAATTCCCTAACTAACAGACGTCGTTTTAATAAAATGGCTCAGTTGATTCCCCTGATATTCTATCGCTACTTGCAATCGCTAGTCCATCATTTATTTCTAACCAATTTTCAAACTAATTTCCATAGAATTATATTTAAATCCTACATTTTTTCTATCTTATTATTAATATATGTTTTACTTATAACTTATTAATTTATTATATGTACAGTTTTTACTATTGAATTACTAGTTTCATTATATATTACTAACAAAAAAAAATTTTAAATATTAAATATTTTATAAAGTGTTTATTAACAAATATTAGTAAAAAATTAATAAGTAATAAGTAATAAATAATAAATTACCGTATATAATTTTTCAGTTTACATGTTACATATAATGTTCTGTGTTATTATCAATAACCCTTAAAATAAAATGATTAAAATGGTTATTACCATAAAATAATTGTAGTTCATAAAAGACCTAACTGCTGGTAGTCTGTATGCAATGAGCCTAAAAACAGCAGGCTGTTTGGAAAAATAATAAGTACTTCGTAAACGGGCTACCACATTACAAAGAGCTTAGTCTTTTTGCAAAAAAAAAACTAATTTTCCATAAGGTCTACAACATATAATAATAATATAGATGGACATACTTACATAGATACATGTACAAAAGAGATAAAATAAGAAATAAATTCTTATATTACAATTTCCTTCTTCTAACTGAAATGGGTTTATAACACTCTAATACTGTAAAAACGTAATATTTTGTCGCAGATGGTTAGCTATAACATATTTCGAGGCATTGGGCGCACGAAGAGCTTTTCCCTGTTTTGACGAGCCTGAGTATAAAGCAACCTTCAAGATAAAGTTGAGTTATAAAAAAGGATTGACTTCGATAAGTAATATGAAATTGATGAATCAAATAAACTGGTAAGTCTTATTTATACAGGATAATAAATTGAAAGAATAAACCGTTTATCGTAAAAGTAAAATTATAATATTTAATTAAATAAGTTTATACGCTATTATAATATAGAAATTGGTGATTCAATGTTATAGCCCTTCGAATGCAGATTATGTTGTCGACGAATTCGAAGAATCTCCACCAATGTCTACTTATTTAGTAGTATACATGGTGTCAGATTTCGTATACACTGAAGCAAATAGTGAAAATGACCAAGTGAAGTACCGTATTATTTGCAAGAAGGACTTAGCCAATCAAACAGAATTTGCCATTAACTTGGGACCGAAGGCCCTGAAATACTACGAGGATTATTTCGATGAAAAATTCCCGCTGCAAAAACAAGACATGGCGGCCATACCCGATTTTTCTTCAAGTGGTATGGAGAATTGGGGTCTCGCCACATTTACGTACGTAAAATGAAAATTTGTTGACACTATTAGAATATAACCGTGCCTACTACCGCGCTGCTGTAAGCGTGATAGATGTGATAAGAAAGTATGATGAATATGATTGTGATTGAACAGTATGTTTCTAACCTGCTGGAACCGCTGTTTTGGTTCGCTAGGTTGTGATCAATATGATGAATTAAAAAACGACATCTTCCTATCACAAGCAGCGTAGTTTCGCGCTGAATTAAAAATGACAATTTATAGTTGCTGGCGAAGCGTTACAGCAGCGCTGAATTATCGAAGGCACGGTAATACTATAATATTGAAGTTCGTCGTATTTTACAGTTATCAATATTATATGATATTATATTATTGTATATAATATTATTATTATTCTATT
>NC_042493.1:22977662-22978728 GCF_005508785.2 Acyrthosiphon pisum
TAAAGGATTCTTAAATAAATATTTTCAGCATATGGTTATTATGTACACAGAATATTGGGATTATAATATTATGTATATTAATACAGCAGTACACATGGGTTGTTTTGTATCAAGTAGGTACTTGGAACGACTGCCAACGAGCACCACGTATCTCAATATTAAATATTTAGTGTAATACATAAAATACATTATTATCGTGTCTCGTAACTCCACCTCTGACGGTTAACATACAATGCGTTAAACGATTAAGATACAAAAGAATATTCAGAACGCTTGACCTCGAATTTCAATTAGGTTTTTTTTACTGCATAAAGAATTTAATACATCTATTTCTCTGTGTATGCGCAATATAACAATTTTTTTTTGAATCGTAACACCTAATTTTAGATTCTGAGCGGAGCGATGAAAGTATTGATTTTACATTGATGTGTGTTGTTTATTATAGATTCTGAGTGGAACGTTGAATGTATTGATATACTCGATAATATTGTTTTATATTGATTATTTTTTATTTAATTGGATAATAGGGTTTGTCTAGAAATCCGTCTATAGTTCTAATTCTAACACATATAGTCGCGCACGTTTCATTTCTTATTTTTAACACTTGCATTTCAGTTTAAACTAGTTTAGAGCTGGAAGATGAATATATTGATTTGTATAATCAATATATTGTGATACAATGATGGGTGTTTTATTATTTTTGTTTTATTTTAGTTTTTTATTTTGTTTTATTTTTTGTGTCTGTGTACACAATAAATAGTCGAAATAATGCTGCGAGTTTCAACTTCAGGTGGAAAAATGAATACAATGGTTTTCAAAATTGTCGGAAAAACAAAAAAAAAGCGGGATTTTTACGCAAAATCTGTTTTCGACAAAATCGATTTTGGTTTTCTGTGTAACTCTAAAACAAATTACCATAGATTAGACGTATTCACTGAATGTTTATATTAGCATTTGCTAGACACCATACAATTTTTAAAGGATTTTGGCATCTTTTGAGCTGTGTACGGACGTTATCAGTTTCAAATTTTTTTGGTTTTTTTCTATAGATATCAATTAAATTTTA
>NC_042493.1:22979253-22981996 GCF_005508785.2 Acyrthosiphon pisum
AAAATCTCAAAAATATAAAAACACGGTTTATTTTATGTAGTTTTTATGTTCTAATTTTGAAAAAATTTATATATTAAAATAACAAAGATCTTAGTTATTTTGTTGTAATTTTTTTTAATATTAATTCAACTTAGTGACTACTATATTAATAATAACTATTAATAATATAAATATAATAAACAATATCTACACTGACAAACTAGCTCCACTCAGAATCATTTTTCGTATACAATTGTATAAAATCATTGAATTAAAATTTAATACCATCTATTATACGGCGATCCACATGTAACTTACTGCACAAGGGAGCGACATCCACTTAACCATCTCTCTTTAATTTAAACATTTAATCTTGATGTTAATAATATTCAAGTTTTAATTAGTCAAAATCAGTTTTGATGAACGGGGATTGTAAAGTATTATCCAGTTAAAACTGGATTTTAAAGATTTCTGGTTTTGACTATAACATATAATATCGTTTAGTACAGTCGTACCAATTCCCCGCCGTAAAATCATATTAAATTTATTATTATTTAGAGAGAGCTGTTTGTTAATCGATACGGACGTGGCCTCAACTGCTATTTTATATGAAATAGCCAAATTCATCACTCACGAAATGGTTCATCCTTGGTTTGGTGATCTCGTTACCATGAAATGGTGGACCGGCCTTTGGTTGAATGAAGGATTCGCCAATTATGCAGCACTACGCGGAGTGGATACCGTAAGTTTCATAACCGTCAGACGGTTATTAATATCTAATTTAGTAATGAAAAATGTAATCATATTATTGTTTTATTTTTTTTTTTCATACTTTATAGTTGTTTCCCGAATCAAAATATTTCCAAGTCAACAACGTTGAAAACTTTTTAGACGTTTTGGACGCTGATTCGCTTCAATCGGCACACCCATTGTCGGTAGCCATAAGAAAGCCCGATGATATAGATTCAATTTCGTGGGACCAGATGACGTACACAAAGGGACCAATTTTGTTTCATATGATGAACACGTTCCTTGGCGAGAATACGTTCAAACAAGGCATTAGAAACTACATACACAAATACAAATTTTCCAATGCCGAACCGGATGATTTGTGGAGCTCATTGACGGAGGAAGCACACCGACAAGGAACTTTGGACAAAAATCTAACCGTGAAACAAATAATGGACACATGGGCGTTGCAAACAGGTTATCCCGTATTGAATGTCGTCCGGGATTATTCTGCGGGCACGGTTACATTGTCCCAGGTAAACTCACGAGCAAAAATAATTTGATTTTTTATTAAAATATGTTGATGAGATTTAATGTTTTTCAAAATATATTTTAATATAATACTATACGTACTTAATGCTGCAGGAAAGGTATCTAACGATCAAATCAAACGATACGGACAATAAAACCTGTTGGTGGATACCAATCACTATGACAACTTCTGGGGACTTTAACCAGACAAATGCGACATTTTGGTTGAATTGCGAAAACAACAACCTCACCACGCCATTGGCCAAAGACAACGAGTGGGTCATCTATAACATGCAGATGACAGGTAGGTCTTATATTATTATAAAAAGGAAGTCCGATCACACGCACCTGCGCATCGCTCCCGATCAGTTTTTTTTTGTTTCGACGGAAAACCCGCGCCGATCCGAGTGAATCAAGTGCCTATCGCTTCGTCTCGACCCCGCCGTCACGCAAAGACATCGCGCGTTGAAATCGGTCCACTCGCGCCCGCGATATCGCGACCACAGTGTCCGAAACCCGCCGCCCGCCTCCGGTCTTAAAAGTTCGACCAAAAGATCCTCCGATTCTGCCGAATGATGTCTTTATCGTCTCAGCTGCTTGAAAATAAGCAAAAAAGTCATCGCGCGCGACCGTAGGTCAAAATCCGAGCGAGAAACGGCGACCTAAGCCCACCGCGGACGGTCACCCGACCTCACGGCCACACTAGATCCGCCGCCGCACCCAACCCAAACCCCGCACGCACCCGTTCGATACACCAAAAAATCCGCACTGCCCGTGCCCAGCCGCCGCACGCTTATAAAGAGGGCGAACTCTAGTCCCGACGCCGAACTCAGTGCGCCAGACCAAGTTAAGTGTCACTAATCCGGCCAACAAAACCGGTCGCCGAGCAACGACCGTTTCTGTCACCGCTAAGCACATCAGCTGATCCGATCCGCCTAGCTGAGCCTGAATTTATAAGACCCAGAACGGGCCCATCCGATCAACAAGGCCCAGGTGAGTGAACTATTAAGTTACCCCATAAGATTAGCACGATTTATCCCTCCGCGATCCTCTATCCAGGTTAGGAAGCTATGTCGTGCACAAACGACACCGATTCCGAATGGGACATGGATCACGACCCGAAAAAAAATCCGCAGTTCAAAAGGAAGCAACAAAGCTCTCCTACACCGAACGTCACTGAGAAGACGAAAATCCTTAAAAAGACAAAAGTGCAAAGAGTGCCAAAAGTGCCAACCACCACAGACACCGCTGACGCACTATGCACTGCAGCAAAGGCGACCGAATACGCTTGCCAATTGGTCCAAGGTCTCGCCGACGTGTTCTTCAACGAAGAACACATCGGTCCGTGCATGTCCAAAGTGGCGAAGGCCCTTGAACAGGTGTGCAAGGCCTTGCAGCACGTCATCACGGAGCGAGACGACACAGCCACCAGCCTGCAACAAAAGAAAAGAGACGCCACCACCAGCACATGCTCCTCCATCCTACCGACGAACATCAAGATTGA
>NC_042493.1:22982046-22983678 GCF_005508785.2 Acyrthosiphon pisum
GGATGAGTAGTTCCGCGCGGACTAGAAGGGTATCCCTCTTCCCATTGGTCCTGGCATTCTCTACTGTCAGGACCCCGTGCCGGAATCTTACTTTAACGCCGGATCACGTCTAACGGGCTCAACCTCCATCAGTACGGTTAAGTGTCGCGTGTGCGAACTTTTTCACCGCCTGGAACATGACCTCGGATCTATTCATGTACTCGGGGACGCACGGCCAGTCCGCACCGGTCGCACGCACGGCGTCCTTGAGTTCTTTCCTTTCGTGGTCAGCGATTGGGCAAGCATACAGCAGATGTTCGGCGGTCTGGTTAGACCCGCATCGACAATCTGCACTACCTCTTAGGGTAAACTGGTGGAGTTTGCCGTTAAAGTCTCCGTGTCCAGACATAAGTTGGGCGGTGTAGTGATCTATAACGCACCACGTCCGCTCCAGCCTTGTCCGTACGTTCGGGAACCATGCAAAAGTCCACCTTCCCTTGTCATGGGTGACCCAAGCTCGCTGCCACTGGTCAATCGTTTCGTTAGCGTACCGAGCCAGGTTGTCCTGTGCCTCCACTACCGTCATAGTGCCTTTCCTTACCGCGATCCTGTCCTCCTCGACCTTCGCCAGCTCGACGAGTTTTAGGTCTAGGGGGGGGTACTCCAGCAAGCACTTGTAATGCGACCGTTGACGTGGTGTTATACGCTCCCGTTATTGCACGCAGCGGGAGCCGTTGGGCAGAGTTTGTCCGGTTTCTATGAACAGCCAGTGACATACAGTCCCGGATCCAAATTGAAGCCGCGTATCCCATTTGTGGGAGAAACACCAATTTGTACAATCGTAACGACACATTGCTTTTCAACCCCCATTTGGTTTTTGCGACTCCATGCAGTCTTCCAAACAGGGCGTTGGTGCTCTTTGCCTTTCCCGCAAGGTGGTCGCTGAATTTTTTGCCTTCATCAAACGTCACACCGAGGTATTTCGCATTGATTGTCGGCTTTATTCTGTCTCCTCCAAGTCGGAGATCCAGCAGCTTTGAGAGCGAGCCCTTCAGCCAAAGTGTCTGCGACTTGGGTGCGGAGAACGTAAGCTTACGCTTTTTCGCCCAGAGCGTGGCTCTACCGAGGAGGGCGTTTCCCCTTGCTGTAAGTTCGGCACGGTTCTTTCCAGAAACTAGCAGCGCCAGATCATCTGCGTACGCAACTAGCTCAGTACCCTCTGGCAGTTCCTCCGACAGGAGTGGGTTTACGGCGTATCTCCACAGGTCTGGGCCGTACCCACTTCCCTGTGGGCAGCATTTCGTTAGTACGGTTGTTATCGTTTGATCGCCGATTTTTAGCTCAGCTTGGCGACCATCGAGGTAGCTTTTAGTTAGTTCGATAAGCCCGTCTTTGCATTTTGCTTGTTTCATGTCCTTTACAAGCTGTGCCCACCATAGACAGTCAAACGCGCGTGAGATGTCCAGAAAGACGGCGTGTACGTATTTCTCCCGCCTCTTACTCGACCAGTCAAGAACGTGTTGGATCGCGTCAACCGTGGAGAGGTTTTTGGTGAAGCCAAACTGGCGCTTCGACATATGAGCGTCCGTATCGTTACGGATCCTTTTTAGTATTATGTGCTCCAATGCCTTAGAGATCACCGGGAGTAAGCTA
>NC_042493.1:22983778-22984443 GCF_005508785.2 Acyrthosiphon pisum
TGATCAAAACTAATAGCACACTATTGAACGTTAGTGAACGGCAATTTGCCATGTCGTGTGTGTGTAAGACGGAGACAACGATTGTATGGGTAGCGTCCTCTTAAGATAATAAAAACATATAAGCACCAAAATAAAATAATTTAATTTATTAGCTATTCCTGGAATTATTAAGGTAGCTACACACTATGCGCGTATTCGTTGTTCGTGGTTCGCGGTTCGTGATTCGTACAAATTCGTCGTTTTTTGATATTTACGAATAACGCCCTTCACACTATTCGTGAATAGTCGTTATTCGTGATTCATGATCTATGTATTTATATTCGTGGAGATTCATGGAGAAATTCGTCAATAAAATACCCGCCAAATTAATATTATATTTTAGGTTACCTCAAGTTTTAGTCTATTTACTCTACATTTTACATAAATACCTATTTGAGCACGTACTTGAAGCTTTGTGAAATTAAGTGTTAGTACCAAAATGGCTTCAAGTAGTGATGATGAAGTCGCGACCGCTAGTGCCATTTTTATAGTTATAGCTGCAGGACTTAAAAAGAAAAATAAAAACAAAAAGCGTAGATGGTGGACTACAACTTTGTTCAAAAATCGAGAGAGGTAAGTTACTAAAAATTATTAAGTTCTAATGACTTTTTATACAATTTATATGG
>NC_042493.1:22984493-22985346 GCF_005508785.2 Acyrthosiphon pisum
AAGTCCCTGGAATTCTCTAGGAAATTCATAAGGAAGTCTGGAAATTCTTGAGGAAGTCTAGGAATTCTTTAGGAAATCTACGAAGTCTAGGAATTCTAATAGAATTCTTTAGCAAGTCTGGGAAGTCTAGGAATTCCAATGGAATTCTTTAGGAAGTCTTTGGAAGTCTTTAAAACAGGAATTCTGGTGTACAAAATATTCATTCGCGAATGACCCCCCGATAATTTGTATACAGGCTGTAACAGGAAGACCTGACAAAAAAAATAAAATATGATGCTACTTAAACGTACCTATGACAAAAATTGTAAAAATTCTATTGTTGGTAAATAATTTAAGAAATATAGGTACTCATGTCAAGAAATTTCGAAAAATACTATTTTGAAATAAGTTATTATATTCTAAATAGATTTACTCAAAAAAAAAAAATACATCTACCATAAAAAATTCTAAAAAATAAATTAGGTAGGTACTTGACTGAGATTAATGTTTTTACCGGGGTTTTTACCAACAACATTTTTCTTATAATTAGATTTACTGGGGGGGTAAACCACGAATGGAAGTAGGTGTACAAATATTAGGAAGTACGTGGAAGTACAAGGAAGTACAAGGAAATACATGGAAGTACAAGTACAAGGAAGTATATGGAAATACACGGAAGTACAAGGAAGTACATGGAAGTAGTTGGAAGTACATGGAAGTACATGGAAGTACAAGGAAGTATGTGGTCATGTGGAGGTATGTGTGGAAATATTCACGTAAACAAAACCTCATATTTTAGTTGGTGGCAATATTCCGATGATGCCAGAGAGGCACCGTTTAACGTACATTAATTACACACACACACGCAAATTTT
>NC_042493.1:22985396-22986090 GCF_005508785.2 Acyrthosiphon pisum
TTTTTTAAAATTTTTTTTTTGTGTCTGTCATCACCTTTAGGACAGTAAAAGTGCTTGGATTTTCTTCAACAGTACCTTTTCTGTTAGAAAAGTGAATCTAGTTGGTACTTTGGGGGGTCAAAAGTAAAATTTTTCAGGTAATTTTCAAAAGCGCCGTGAAAAACAAAATAAAAATTAAGGAAAAACGGGAATTTTTACGCAAAATCTGTTTTCGAGAAAATTGATATTGGTATATGGTGTACCATTAAAACAAATTACCGTACATACGTGAATTTTTCACTGGTTGTTTATATTTTCATTTTCTATAAATGATAAAATTTTCAAAATATTTTGATTTATTTTGAACTATTTAGGAACATTTTCAGTTTCCAATATTATTAGTTTTTTTTTCTATGAATATCAATAAAATTTTATTTGTTGGTTAAAAAGTTTGAAAATTTAATAGAAGGTTCCTATTATATTGTTTCAAAGGCAGATGAAAAAAATTAAAAATCCATATTCACATTTTTTTTTTTTATAAGCATCTAAAGTTCAAATATTGACAAAATACGTAAAAATGACGAAAATTTGCAAATTATTTTGAGTTAGAAATTCATGAAAAATTTTCTTTTTAAATATAAGATTTGAAAATGTAATACAAGATTCCTTAAATATTGCTACCTTTTAAAAAAAAAAAAATATCTATAAGAAACTC
>NC_042493.1:22987938-22990873 GCF_005508785.2 Acyrthosiphon pisum
GAATAAATTACATGTACAGTAAAAAGGAGTCTATTAGCTAACATAAAATTAGGTACCTATGTAAATAAGTCACATCTTTAAAAGTGGAGATTAACTAGGTAGTTTAAGTGTTTAAATTTAAAAAAAAGTTAATTGTTTTAAAATTCAGAATGTAACCAGTTAAATTCATTATTTATTAACTATCAACTTTTGACTTAGAACAATCTTGTGATCACTTAACTTAGCTTATCTTGAATTCATTATATTGATTAACATGCTCATATTCGCAAATCTTAGTGTTAACTCCACCGTTGACGGTCCTCAGTCCGTATGAAAAAGGAGGAAGGGCGCATTAAAGATCTTTTGTAATTGAAAATTAATCATCCTTCTCTTGGTTTTAAAGTAATGTATTATTCTTTTAAATAGTTTTTCAATCTATATTGTGTTTATTTTTTTTTTTTTTTTGTAGGCTATACCATACTACCATTGTCCAATTGTGAAGAAGTATTTTAATAGTGCATATCTTCGAGGACCAGGATGTGTAGATGTGAATTTGAAAGTGGAAACATATACCCAGAGTTATGGAAATTGGATTCATTAATTTTTTGGACATTGAAAATAGCTTTATGATTAACAATAGTAAAACCCTAATAAATGTATTTTCTATCTAAAAATTTTATCAAGTATAATTATAAAAGATTTTATATTTAACTTATGATTAATACAACAAATAATTAAATTTCTAATTATTACAATTTGAATATTCCAATTCAAAATTTTGCATGTCAATTTTTCTAAAACGAATAATATATTAATATTTTTAATGATAAAAAACTTAATATAACGAAATATAATTCCGATTTAATTTTATATATACAGCGTGGTACAGACATACAGTGTAAAATATACATAATTAAAATATATATAGATTTACTATACATAGTTTAAATTTAAATATAATAATAATAAAAATAACACTGCTTAACACTCAAACCATAATAGCCTATATCAGTGGAGTTCCACAGGTTATGATATTTTTTTAAATTTTATTAATTACTTTTATAATGTTTAGTGACTAATATGTATGCAGTGGCGAACCCAGGGGGGTGGACCCCGGGTCCAGACCCCCCCATGGCTTATGTCATAGTATTATTTTTATTTTTAAAAGTTTCCATAAAATGTTCATCGAAATGTATTGATTAGTTTGATTATTACTTATTAGTTATTAGATTAGATTTGGACATTAGGTATTTTGTTGATAACACGTCGAATCCGATAATAATTAATTGACATACATTGTAAATATAAATTTAAAAAAGGTGGGCAAGTGGATGTCGCAATGCTGTACAGTAGGTTATCATCATCATTATTTTTTATATAATATATACAATATTGTATAGTATTATACAGTATATAGTTTTTGATTTGGTTGTTCTTGTTTTAAACTTTAAAGTAATAGGTTATAAGTATAATTAATTTTGTAACTAATTTATAATATAGTGTTGTATTTTTTTTTTTTAATTATCACACAGTTTAAAAAACACCCAACAATTGGAAAAGGGTAAGTGGATGTCGCTCTGCTGTACAGTAAGTTACAAGTGGGCCACTGTATAATGGATGGTATTAAATTTGAATTCAATGATTTAATATCATTGTATAAGAAAAACGATTCTGAGCGGGGACGGTATGTCGGTCTAGGTATAAGACATATTATATATTTATATCTATAGTATTAAAAAAAAATTGACCTATAATATACACAGGAATATCACAATATCCATTAGGTAGGTACTTATAACGCGTTATACATCAACAACAAACCGTGATACTATCATAGATAATATATAATAGTATACTTTAGAAGTTTCAAGTACCCACGAGTAATATTATACAATCACAACAAAATAACTAAAATAGTTATTCTAGGTTTTTTAACATGTAATTTCGTCTAAATTTGAAATTAAAATGACTATAAAAATAAACTGTGCTTATGTATTTTTTAGATTTGTTTCAGAATTACCTACGTGGAATCTTGTTTTAAATTTTCAATTCTTAGGTATAAAAGTTGAACATTTTATGAATTTTTAACTACAAAATAATTATTCAATTTTAAATTTGATACATTTTATCAAAATTCGATCATTAAATTCTTATAAAAAAAAATTGTGCATATGTATTTTGAATATATTTCAACTGCTATTGAAACAATATAACAGAAACCTTGCATTAAATTTTAACGTTTTTTACCCAACAAATACAATTTTATTGATATTTATAGAAAATAAAACTAAAAAAATTGAAAACTGACAATGTCCGTAAACAGCTTAAAAAGAGTCATATTATTTTCAAAATTTTATCGTATATAGAAAATGCCAATATAAACATTCAGTTAAATTTTCAAGTATCTACAGTCATTCGTTTTTTAATTACAACAAAATAAGAAAATCGTTACATGAGAAATCGAGTGAATATCGAATGTTGTAAAAATATGAATTTGAAACGATTATAAAAATTTAATTTGAGTTTCTTATAGATATTTTTTTTTTTTTAAAAGGTAGCAATATTTAAGGAATCTTGTATTACATTTTCAAATCTTATATTTAAAAAGAAAATTTTTCATGAATTTCTAACTCAAAATAATTTGCAAATTTTCGTCATTTTTACGTGTTTTGTCAATATTTGAACTTTAGACGCTTATAAAAAAAAAAATGTGACTATAGACTTTTAATTTTTTTCATCTGCCATTGAAACAATATACTAGGAGCCTTCTATTAAATTTTCAAGCTTTTTTAACCAACAAATACAATGTTATTGATATTTTTAGAAAAAAAACTAAAAAAAAATGGAAAATGAAAATGTCCTTGAAGGGCTCAAAATAAATCAAAATATTTTAAAAATGTTATGGTGTATAGAAAATGCTAAGATAAACATTCAGTCAAAATTTCATGTATCTACG
>NC_042493.1:22990923-22995090 GCF_005508785.2 Acyrthosiphon pisum
TCTATTAGCTAACATAAAATTAGGTACCTATGTAAATAAGTCATATCTTTAAAAGTGGAGATTAACTAGGTTTTTAAGTGTTTAAATTTAAAAAAAAGTTAATTGTTTTAAAATTCAGAATGTAACCAGTTAAATTCATTATTTATTAACTATCAACTTTTGACTTAGAACAATCTTGTGATCACTTAACTTAGCTTATCTTGAATTCATTATATTGATTAACATGCTCATATTTGCAAATCTTAGTGTTAACTCCACCGTTGACGGTCCTCAGTCCGTATGAAAAAGGAGGAAGGGCGCATTAAAGATCTTTTGTAATTGAAAATTAATCATCCTTCTCTTGGTTTTAAAGTAATGTATTATTCTTTTAAATAGTTTTTCAATCTATATTGTGTTTATTTTTTTTTTTTTTTTGTAGGCTATACCATACTACCATTGTCCAATTGTGAAGAAGTATTTTAATAGTGCATATCTTCGAGGACCAGGATGTGTAGATGTGAATTTGAAAGTGGAAACATATACCCAGAGTTATGGAAATTGGATTCATTAATTTTTTGGACATTGAAAATAGCTTTATGATTAACAATAGTAAAACCCTAATAAATGTATTTTCTATCTAAAAATTTTATCAAATATAATTATAAAAGATTTTATATTTAACTTATGATTAATACAACAAATAATTAAATTTCTAATTATTACAATTTGAATATTCCAATTCAAAATTTTGCATGTCAATTTTTCTAAAACGAATAATATATTAATATTTTTAATGATAAAAAACTTAATATAACGAAATATAATTCCGATTTAATTTTATATATACAGCGTGGTACAGACATACAGTGTAAAATATACATAATTAAAATATATATAGATTTACTATAGATAGTTTAAATTTAAATATAATAATAATAAAAATAACACTGCTTAACACTCAAACCATAATAGCCTATATCAGTGGAGTTCCACAGGTTATGAAATTTTTTTAAATTTTATTAATTACTTTTATAATGTTTAGTGACTAATATGTATAATGTATGTAAACTGTTTTGTGCTATATATGCATAGTTTAATATATTATAAAATTTAAAAACTTATATAAATACTGTTTTATTTTACGACTGTTACGTAAAAATCTTATAAAACATTATTATTTATTATATACTAAAATATTATTACTTTTTGAGATGTTGATAATGGTTAATGTAAAATTATAAATTACACTTAAGTAAACGTGGTCTGTGAAGAAAATTATTATTGAATTAACCAATAGTGTTACACAGTTTATTATCCATTGCTAATTATTCAAATAATGAATTGTTATATGTAAGATCGTTTATTTAAGTTCTATATGTTGTAAGAAATTAAATTGATTAAAAAGTAGTTTGACTTTGGCAACTAAATTGTTTTAAATAATCTGGATTTTAATGTATTTAATAAGTACAATTTATTCCTAGTACTAATAAAATAAATTGGTTCATGTGCCCTGAATATCCTTTCTACTTCTTCACATATAATCTTAATACTTTTAGTAGGAATTATTAATCCTCCTCGGTTCTTCACACTTGGTAAGCTATTTTTGCCTTCATCGTTACATCCAAGTTGTGTAAAAGAATTTTGGCAAGTTTGGCCATTAATCCTTTTCAAAATTTTTTTAACTACAAATCCATCTATATAATGGCATGTGTCTTCTGTATATTTTGTAATATTTATGTAAGTTTCAAAGTAATCGTGATCATCAAGATGCCTTTCTAGCAACCAATGACTACTTATGTTGAATATTACATTTTTTCACTTTTATTTGTATTTTCTTTTAATTTCCAAGTACAGAACCAACTACTTCATTATGAATTATAATTCCCTTGTATGGGACTTTAAATTCCCTACAAGTAGGATTACTGTTAAATCCCAATTGACTTCTGATTGCAGAGAATGTTGTTTCAATATAGTCTTAAATGATTTTATGAGTAGGAAAAAAATATAAATCTGTTTTTGCCGATAGGTCATGGAACATAGATATTGAATTTTGAAGGCCTAAAATAAAACCAACAAATCCTGTTTTTCTACCAGAGTTTATAACTTTAACACCATCCAAAAATTCTAAACCTTAGATATATGGTATAAAATCTTGTATAAATCTTATATACTGTTCAATAGTTTCACTTGAAATAGCCATATTGTATGGATTATTTGAAAACTTTGACCTACTATTTAAAATATCAAAAACATTGTCTATGTATCTGATGAATTCTGCTGTTGGTTCTACATCACTAAATTGTTCTTTTTGATTTTTTAAGTAATATAGGGCATCTGCTACACTTTAACTAAGGGTCTGAGCAGCCAAACGGACATTCATTTTTTCATTATGGAACTGTACATGTCTTTTGGTTAATTTAGTTCCTGCCATTAATCCTTCTTGCTGTTCAATGGTGTATAACATTTTTATGTATTTCCAACATATTTTTTCTCCTTTTGAATTTATTATAACTGATTTGAATTCCCATGCACTACGTACCAGTTTAAGCATTTGGGCTGGATCATAATAAATGTACAGTTTTTTCCATGGTTATTTATTATATATGGTTTTCCATTATCTATATTAAAGTTTGCACCTAGTTCTGTACACATTTTACTGTTTACTAATGCTCCATCAAATGTTACAGAACATAAATGTATACCTGTATCATATAAAAGGTCCATAGCTTTAGTCAATAAATTTGCTCTCTCACTGCCGTTTAATCCGTCTATTAAAAAATATGCAATTGACATTTTCCAATATCCATTAATGCCTACTACTAAGAACTAATGCATTTTTAGCCAATGGTATATCATCATTTTCATACGAGTATTCTGCACCCATATTAATGTATCCATGTATCTTTTTTTGACTGTCCATTTCAACATAACGTCTTATGCACATTTTGTCAATAAGCTGCAGTAAAATGGATCATTTCTTGCCTCATTAGCAATTGCTTCAAAGGATTCCTTAGAGAAACCTGGGTTACCATCTACAACCATATACCACCTACGTAGTATCCGAGGATAAGGAAGTAATTTACTAAAAGTTTTTCTTACATAGTTATGCTTTAGGAGAATAATACTGGAGGGTTACAGAAAATTATTTAATTTCTCCTGAATAAAGTTGCTTTTTTCCAGCCAGACCATTTTTAATGAGTTTTTCTAGTACATCTGAACTCAGTGCCTAGTAAAAAAACTAACTCATAAGGGATATTTTAAAATTTAAAACATTATGTCAAATTGTGAGTGACAATATAAAAAAATTTAAAAAAAAAGAAAGATTCAAACACCAAATAATTGTTAATAATTATTAATTAATTAATGTTAAATATCTATAAGCTATTTTTTTTTCAAACTAACTTTTGACTTATTTGTGATGTACAATTAAGATTTTAAATTTCGAGTAATATGAATCTTACCTATGAAATGGTAGATCTTTATTATTTTTAGATGAAAGATTACAAATTCTGCAATTATGAACCGTAGTTCTACTGTATATATAAAAATGTTTTACTATTAAATTAATAACAACCATATAGCTAAAAGGTAGTATTATAGTATTATTATAGTTATATATCATTATACAATTATAATTATATTTTTAAAATTTATAATCTGGATGATTATGACGGGTAATATATTATCTACAATGATAATAGTCACGGAATATAATTTATGATAAAACCCTCTGCTAGGATGAGAGTCATTGATAAAATCAGTCTTGCTCTCTTCTCCATTCCGCCACACTTCCCTCTATATTGTTAATATAGCCATGGCCTATCCATTCTTTAATATCTACGCATCTAGGTATAATTTATATTTACATTTTTCCTAAATCTAGTATTAACATTATGGTTACATATTGGTACAACACTCCTATGCTTATATAAGGGTGGTTCTTTTATCAAACAACACTCATTATTTCAAAAAGTGTAAATTTTTTTGAAAATATTTTATACATACTTTCAAGTCGCTTATAAAACAACGTTTTTCTTAAAAAATTATATTTTTAAATATTTCTTATCCTTATAATTTTTTAAGTTTTTTACTTTTTTGAATGACAACATAGGGTTTTAATTTTATATTCCAAAGCAGAATATTTTTCTTAATATTTTGATACATGAAAATCGAATTTGGGGCGAGTAG
>NC_042493.1:22995584-23007704 GCF_005508785.2 Acyrthosiphon pisum
TAATACATTTAGGTCTTTGTATATAATATCAGAACATGTGTAGTTAGTTAACTTTAATATAAATTTAATTATTTTATTTATAGTTGGTTTAGTTTTTAGGGTTCCGTACGGTAAACTGGGACCCTATTACTAAGGCTCCGTCTGTCCGTCCGTCACCAGGATGTATCTCATGAACCATGAAAGTTAAAAAGTTGAAATTTTCACAGATTATGTATTTATGTTGCCGCTATAACAAAATATACTAAAAATCCTAGAATATACAATATAAGCAGTGTTGCCGACATATTTATAGTTGATTATGGTACGGAACCCTTCGGGCGCGAGTCCGACTCGCACTTGGCCGGTTTTATTTAGATGAATATCATAAGCCCAGCACTAATTCTCAATTTCATAAGAAATAATTGAATGAACTAGTGAGATATACATTATTCTTAATCGTATTTTATCAAGGATAGATCTAAGATTACGAAGATTATAAAAGAATTTATAACTCAATGATACTAAATATTCCATGTGATTTTTCCATTTTAAACTTGAATCAATATTTAGTCCTGCATAGCTTATACAACTAACATTTTCAATACATATGCACGTATAACTAGGTTATTATTCATTAAGCACTGTGTCGAGTGTTGACAGATTTTTAAATTGTTTTGAATATCAATATTTTGTATATTAAAAACGATATGTTTTGTTTTACTTAGATTTAATTCAAATAGATTGTTATCAAACCATGATTTAGTAGTATTAAAAAAACCATTTGCTTTAGTATATATTTTTTCTAAATTTTTATCATAGATAAGAATAAATGTGTTATTAGTAAAACACATTATTTCTGCTTCTGTATTAATTTTAAGTAAATCATTTATATGTAAGATAAAAAATAACGGACGCAAGACTGTTCCCTGTGGAACACCATGCTTGACTGGAAAAGATTGACTTAGTTTATCATTAATTTTAACTATTTGATATCCATCACTTAAATATGAGCTAATTAGATTATTTGCAATAACTCAAACTCCAGCATAATTTAATTTCTTAAGTAATAATTAATGATTGACACAGTCAAATGCCTTCTTAATATCCAGTTGTATACCTATTACTTTATTATTCTGATCAAGATGTTCATGTACATATTTATTAAGGAAACAGTGGGCATCGCTTGTAGATTTTCTCTTTAGAAACCCAAATTGTTTATTAGAAAAGAATGAGTTGTTGTCTAGAAATTATATAATTCTGTATATTATCTAGAATCTTCTATATATATAAAGGAATTTGTCTTCGTGAGGGATCAACATAGAGCTCAAACCACAGGGGGGATCTGGTTGAAATGTTCAGGATGGATTAGTATTATAATATCACCGTGCTTTAAGAAAAGATTTTTGGAAATCTAACCCCTAAAGGGGAAATTAAGTGGTTATAAGTATACAATAGTGGCGCCATCTATCAAGCAATATCTAATCTTAATTATTATTATTATTATATATTTATTTATTTATATTATTAAATAATTATAATTATTATTATTGATTAGAGGTTATCATTGGCAATATTATATGGGATAGGATATTATTTTCACTCTCATTTATTGAAGAAATTTTTGTGAATTAAATGTTGACATCTCAAATAGTTGCACCAATTATTGGTGATGGTGCCTGCCTTTTCCGTTCAATTTCCTTTCATTTGTTTAACACTCAAGAAAGATGCCAGGAAATCCAAAATACATTTGTTGCGTATGTCTCTGATAATTGGAATACCTTTATTAATATGACATACAATTTATATGGTGACAACTTTTCCACTGCTGAGGATTACGTTTGTGATAAGGACAATTCTACTGTCTATGGTGGTTAATGTGAATTGTTTGCAGCTGGAAATATTTTCCCATATGTATTTGAAATCTATTATAATAATAATCTTTATGCTAAATATGGTGTAGATACATTCCCAGTAAAAAGATTGTGTCTAACTTGAAATATTAATAGTGGGAATTTTTATGTTTATTTATCTATTTCTAATATTATTGTTACAGAAAATGTAATTGTTACTTCAGAGGGCGATTTGTCTATTTCTAATAATGTTAATGTCACAGACAATTTAATTAACAAAAGTAAGAAGCGTTTCCGTGCTAGATGTATAGATAGACCTTGAAACAACTAAGTCAAGGAAGCTAAAAAAAAAAGACGAGAAAACCATTTTTCGGTCTGAAAATCAATTGTGCAAATGGAAAATTATTAAATTAACTGGTCTTGCATATGATCCCATAATTGATTAAAAAAATTACATTGGAACTATGAATCAAAATAGTAAATTTTGTAACGCTCTCAAATGGAAAGGCAAAAAACCTGGCATGTGCTGCAATATAGTTAGAACAAAATTCGATACCTTGCTACAGCCATCAGAACCGCTACGCAGTTTACTTGTAGGTGACCATCGTACATGGAAGTATAATGGTTGTTTTCAAATGACATCGTTTGGTGCTAAACATGTTGTTGAAGAAAGTTTTATACCATTTTTTAAAGTTCAAGTCCAAGTCTACTATTTGTATGGCAGTTTTATTCAAAACACTCAGGAAAACCCAAAATGTTTACAAATATATATTGTTGGCGAAGATTAAAAATAGTTCAACTTAGATTTTCTCTTTATCCAGAAGTTAAAAGAGCATTAATCAAACAGCTACAAAATATGTTGCATACCAAAAATAAGTATATTTGAGAATTAAAAACCACAGTAGAGAATGCAAGTCAACATTCAACTAATTTTAAGGTGATGATTAACGCAGATAGAAAACCTGGTAATGGATACGAAGGCTATTACAATTCAGCAACGGCTAATGAAATAGCTTTATTAATAGTTGGACAGCAATTTGAAAAAGAGGTATTATCATTCAAAGCCACGATAATCGATTACAATGAATAAGTGAATTAAACAAATCCTACGACACACTTCAATACTCTCTAATGTTTTGTTATGGAGAAGATGGATACTCGATGTTTCACAAAATAATACTCAGAAGGATGCAAATAAAAAATGTCTTCTTAAGGATAAAACTGTGTCTGAAAAGAATTAGATAATCATATGCTTTATTATGGACCATTTTCAACCAATATTTAGTAGATATGTACGCAAAAATAGAGACTGAAAAATTAAACTTCATCAAAGAAAAAAAAGCTTAGAGCAGATAAATATATTCATTTAAAATATGCCGTTGGAAGACAAGATATTGAAGCAGATCAACTTGAAACATTAGCTGTGTTGCCATCATCTTATATAGGTCTACGATATATGCATGAATGATCCAAAGATAACAACAATACATAAGCTCGGCAACTACGGGTAATTCAGCTAGTATTATTATATATTATTTTGTTCTTATAGATTTGTCTACCTACATCCTTTTAATCATAGCTTATAGAGAGAAAGTGGTTTATAATTGAGCATATACGGTTAATATTTAACATATTCGCGTTTCGGTGCGTGTCAATTCATTTTTGTCCGTTACCTACCAACACATCGTGAGGCTGTGTGTTGAATTGCCTATATATTTAAAGTAGGCGCTAACATACGGTAGTAGTCGAAGCGTTTATTTGGATGCCTTCAATCTTTTCGGTAGATTTCAAGTTCAATGCTTTTCCAATGTCCTTCGAAAAGCATCGTTTACCCTACAGCTGTATTACTTTCAGCATTTTGTATTATTTTATCAATTTTATGTAGAAAACAATTCATCCCTTTATCAATATTATCCATATTTAAAAAATTTAACCAATTTACTTTATCAATATTCTTATTTATGTGCTTTATATCATATTATTCATCAAACATAAAAATTCCTTGTGTTATAAATATCCCAAATTATTCGTTCAGTTTAATCAATTCCCCGTTATCGTGCAAGAAAATCGTGTTGATTTGTCACTCAAATAATACCAATCATTCTCAATAACTAATTGATAAGGAAAATTAGGATCTAATAGTTCTTCGATTTTTGTCTCCTTAATCTTCTTTTAAAGATTTCTTCGGCTGGCATCAGAGCTTTTGTACTATGGTCCACTTTAGCTACCGCTTCAGATTCCAGACCACCTGGACCCCCCCCCCTCCCACCAACAGATACCAAGTTATAGGTATACGTGTATACCTATAACTTGTCATTGAGGAGGGAGTCAGTGTAAGGTATAAGTTAAATTTGAATTCAATGATAAATCATTGCATAATATGAATAACAATTCCAAACGAAACAGTGTCTATACTAAATTAATAAGCACATTTTATTATATAACTTTATTACTATATTAGTATATTTATATTATGTTTTAATGTAATAAAGAAAGAAAAAAAATTAGTTCACACTAAAAATTGTTTAAAAGAAATTTTTTTAGGTCACATTATCATTATTCATTAGAATTAACTAAGTTATACTGACATTTATTTAGTAATATCCCTTGAGTTATGCAGTCTAAAATCCATTTTTCATGAATATTATTCTTCATTTGTAGTGTATAACCAACCACTACGTTTGCATTAGACTCAGTATTTGTACAAAGGCCACCACAAGCATGCACCAATCGTCTTAAGAGTTTGGCTGGTGATTCACAGCTATCTGATATGTATATTCTACCAACGTCATCAAATATATTAAATTTCAACTCAGAACCAAATGTTGAATGACGACGTATTTGAAAATGCTTAAAATTAAAAAAATATGTTTATAAATAATTATTTAAACATTTATAAATAAATAAAATACATACTTTGACAGGTTCAGACAAATCTGAAATCAAATACTCTTGATGAGATAGCCATCTTCCAATTGAGTATGATTTGTGTACCTTAACAATAAAATAATATTAAATTTTTTCAATTATGTTTTACGAAAAATACAAAAATATAATGTTACAGATATTTTGAATAAATTAAATAAAACTATAGTGTTATAAAATGGCAAGTTATTAAATTAGTCTTACCCAATCTTCAGAAACAATGAAACAACCATAAGCCATGGCAAATACAATATCTAATGATTGATTAGATTGTGATTTGGTGATCAAATAAGTGGTTGTTGGTTTCACTTTAGAGTGAAAAATAAATTTTCCTAAGTTTTTTATAGATGCCTTTAAAATTTTCGCTTCACTGTTTCAACAAAAATGTTATAATACATTATTATTATTTTTTAAATAAATGTATTTTATTTTTATTTTTACCTTTTTATCATCCCTGTATAGGCGATTGACTGTAACACAGCGTCATCATCTGCTAAAGAGACTTTAGGTGTCTGGATAATCATAGAATTTAGGGGCATTATTCCAGAATCACTATCTTTGGTTTGAGATGGAAAATCACTGTCTTCAATGTTATTTAAATCCTTATCAGAAGGAAATAATAGCTTACGAAATTTTTTTCTAGCTTGAAAATTTAAATTTAGTCGATCTTCAATTTTAGATATTTCATTATTAAGTTCTTTAAAAATTGTATTCTCCTTTCCATCAGGTGTGAGGAATTTTCTTAATATTCTAATTGACATTGGTACACCGAATTCATCAACTTCTGCATCTGGTACAGGACCAACATCATTATTTAACTCTTTACGTAATTGATTTGATAATATTTTAACAACATCAATTGATTTGTAAAAGTCATACTGAAAATAAAAAATGAATATTAAAACAAGTATAACATAAAGCAGTTTTTTTTAGAACAATACATACTATTGGGTTAGATTTCACATTCTAGTGTTAGGTAACAACAATGGAAGTTATAACAAATATACAAAACAATTTGTTAATAAAACGTTGTAAGCGTGGGTAATTTTTTTTAGTTTTGGAAAATTAAAACAAATTGAATATTACCATATGACATTTTTCATGGCATTGGAAAAAGATCACTTAACTAAGAAAATTAGTCCCCAAACTAATAATTAATCAATTTTTATTCTTTCTGAATGGTTTTTAATAATTTAATGATTAAATAAAATATATTGGGCTGCATAAACTGATGTCCACTTGAGTATGCATTCTCTATAAAGTGTTATAATATAAATTATAAACAGGTTCATATTTTAAAATAAAGATAAACTTGTTTCCTTTCAACATACTTTTTATTATTTTGGTAAAAACTAAGAAAATCAGTGAAAATAGATTTGTTTTTAAATTTAAACTTAGTCATTAATAGGGCCAGGATTTAAATGCTCTTAAAACTATACAAATATGCTCTAAAAAATAGCCATAAATGCCCTTAAAAAATACATTTTACCACATAAATGACCTTAAAAATGCCATATTAATTTTTTGATGATTTTTTTTGGTGAGCATTATTTCACACAATATTTAACCATATTAAAATTACGAACATGAATTAAAAACATGAAATATCACAAGTAATCAACAAAAACAAGTATAACATAAAACAGTTTTTTTTAGAACAATACATACTATTCGTTTAGATTTCACTATTCTAGTGTTAGATAACAACAATGTAAGTTAATTTTTTGATGATTTTTTTTTTTTTTTGGGGGGGGGGCATTATTTAACACAATATTTAACCCTATTAAAATTACAAACATGAAATAAAAACATACAAAATACGATTGTAACACAAACTCACTAATTATTTGTTATTTATCCGAGTACAGGTGACGCTCCGCAGTCAATAATTAAAATAAGATAAAAATTGAACCGAAATGTATCGAATGATTGACAATGTGTATGGAAAACCTGATAAATCTATTAAACGAAAACAAATTAAATATGGAGAAAGCAATTTATCTTTAGATAATAATTTACTCGTTACGTGAAACAAATTATGTAATTGGAAAGCATTGTCTAAAATCAACTAAAAAAATATGCACTTTGTCCATTACAATTAGTTGGTAATGAGTAATCCTACCCATTATTGTTATGTTATTGTTACCCATTTTTTAAAATTTTAATTACTATAATAGTACAATGTATAAATAAATGTATATTGTACTTAAAAGTTATAATTAATATTATAATATAAATAATGCACTTGTAAATTTTATTGTAATATCGTCAAACAACAAAAAAAAGTATTCATTTTTAAAGCTTATACTATTTAGTTAGGACACTTGAACTAGCAATCTGCAGGTGGCGTATATGTAATCTATGCAATTCCAACCAACCCCCCCCCCCAGACTTTTTATTACCCTAAGAAAAAACTTTGATCAACAGTTGTCGGTAGCGTAATCAATAATTTGTTCATTCTATCTAGTATCTATAGCCGTTGGTCTAGTTAATTAACAACATATTAAAATATATTACTCTTTATCATGGCAAAAGTTTCCTAGATAAAAAAAAAAAAAAAACCATACATAAATTCTATTAATGCACAGCTATTACTATAAATTTATATACATATCAACAGAAAAAAGACCAAGTAATTTAACCAAATCATCAGCTTATTGATTATTTCCATGAATAAATAAGTTATTTACCCATAATTATTTATATTTTATTTTATAAATTTCATATTATTAATTATAGTTTGAGACACAAAAACTGGCTCCTGATCGCCAAGAACTTAGCAGCCATTACATTTCAATAGGTGCAGCACTGCCAGTTAACTAAACTAACCTAACCAAATTTAAATTGAATGAACTTGAACTAGTTAGTTTTTAAAATGAACTTGAATTAGTTTAACTACTTCATATTTAAAGTCTTGAACTTTAACTTTAACTAGCTCATATTTAAAAAGAACTTTTCTACCATTGTAAAAATTTATAGAAAAGTAAGGCACACAAAAATGGGTTGTTTAACAAATGTAATTAATTTTTCTCTACGAAAATTTTAAAAATAATCTGATAGATATTTTATTGAGAAACTTAAACAAAAGTTTACCTAATCAAAACACAAAAAATGTAGTTTATTTTATTTGTTATTTATCAATTTATTGTTATAAAATAAGATATTCGTTTTATGTATTAACAGCTAATGTAAATAATTTTTTATTTGCTATTCCTACACAACTTATTAGTATTTTAAATAGAGAAAATTGAGTAAATTTTTAGCAAAACATAAATTAACAACTAGCCAAGTCAGAAATAATAAATAATTAAAAACTTGTTTATGAATAAAAATAATAAGTGATAATAAATAGTAGTGAACTACATAATATGAACTATAAAAATATATGAGTGGGAGATTAAGGTGCTTTATCCCTTGATGTCAAAATACAAAATATTTGTCTATCATCACTCATTTTATATAAATACCATTTCTCTAGTTATAAGCAAGAACTTTAATGTGTAATTAATACATACAATTTAATTATACTGACGTCCTAACGCCGTAAATCGAAAAAAAAAAATGAGATAATACTGTATTACGTTTAATAAAAGTTGTTCCTAAGCAAAAATGCCGTAACTATGATTATTTATCCAAAAATATGTGTTTATAAGAAAACAATATTACGGCAATTGTAATAAAATATAGTCGGTGCTTAGCATAAACGCCGTAACCATAGTTTGCTTAAAAAGATTGCCTTAAGTTTTATTTCAAATGCGGAGTTTTTGCTTAGCACTCAAACATGTATAGTCTAAAAAAACTAAAAAATTATATAGATAATATAAGGTGTTATTTCTTCAACCGGTTAGTGATCAGTACATTTTGGTATGCTACGTAAAAATGCCGTAATCAGGATAATTAGGATACCTGGTAAAAAATTCTGAATTATTAATAGCGTACTTAGTATAAGTATGAAAACAATGATATCTAGGTGAAATAAAATTTGAAAATAAAATTGAATAGTTTCATTGCATTTATCAGATATATTACTATGGATTTTACTTTGAACAATATTATATTTATTTATTTAGAACTACCAAAAACTACTAAACATAAAATGTAATTTTTCTCAAAATTGAATGGATGGAAATTATCGCATTCTTCCTTAGGACGGCAGTATAATTTTATATAATACATTTTCAAATTTAATAAAAATAAAAATTATTGTGCTCATAATATTATACATATTAGTGCACCATTGTGGGTAGATCCAATAGGTTGTAAAAATTAAAATAACATACATCAGTAAATTGTTGTAATGTTGTTGATAGACTTACTTCTTGGTTCACAGTAGTTTTTTGAGGGGATTCAGTGATAGGACATTTTTCTTCGTTTCCATTATTAAGGTTCATCCCAAGGTTATCACATTTTGATTGAACTAGATTGTCACGTTTGACATTATGTGATCCTAATTTTTTTTTATATTTTGCGTATTTCTGAAAAACAATATATTTTTATTTATTTTCCAAAAGATAATAGGTGGGGGCCCATGACTACACAATTAACAAGAAAATATTTCAAATATATCGTAAGTATGAATTAATTAGAAATTATTTTAAGTAGGGCTGTTTGATTATTTTGATTAATTAAAATATTCTCTGATTAACTGTCATTTCATATTATCAATTGTATCATAGAATCGAATAAACCAATTCATATGATATGTGTCACATGGCATCATATACACTCAATTTTTTTTTTTTGTTATCTGAGTTAGTCAGGATATTCAAAAATGTTGTTGACGTAATTTATAATTTACATTGAATATTTATTGACACCATTGAGTATTGACCACAATAGCTGTGTTTTTCTTTTTAAGACATTGAACTTTAAGTAAGTTTTGTTTAGAACATTATCACAACATTTGAGTGCGAGACTCCCTCAAATTGTGCCATAAGTCTAAAAAGATATTAGACATTTGGAATAAGAAATATTCTTTAGAATTTAATCCAACGAAGGACAGGGATTTTAAGGCCCACCCAGATTTTAAATTTCTCTCGACCCTCAACAAAGAATTGGCACAAAAAAATAATTTAATAATTTAATCAGGGATACAACTGACGCATTCATTGTTATTAACCATCAATTTTGATTTATATTATTCCACTACCAAAAAGACTAGATTTTTTTTGCTAAAAATAATAATGGCCTATTTTTTGGCTCATTTTTACGCAACTCACCGAGATTTCCTCTGGTTTAATCTGGGCCTGATTTAGTCTAAAATAATGCATGTTTTTCAAACCAACCAAAACGAGTTCAAAAAATTAGCTTTTAGAAATTGCCTTCAAAAATTCAAAAACATTTTGTGATACTTGATGAATACAAACTGCAGTTTTTTTTTTTATTGGTCTTGACTCTTGAGCCCGGAAACTAGGGCCATTAGCTATTTAAGGGGTTATGGTTGATAGGAAACATGTGTATGTGTGGCAGTTTTTGCTACTAAGAACCTAGGTGGTCACCCATCTAATTACAGCCAACGTGCCAAGCGACAGTGTGTTTTTATTTTTTTACATAACAAATACTATGTACAAAATGCACTTTTAATAGGCTATATTTACGATAAAGGTAGTTTCCATCTTGGTAGAGACAAGTGTGTATTAGTATCGAGTCTAAAAGTTCAATACTTTCAATTGTAACAAAAAAACAACAAATCTGTACCAAACAATGTCTTCATAAAATGTAAGGGCAAACGTATTCTATTTGTCTACCAAGATATTTTTTCTGAACCAGAATTCAAATGTCTGGTTATATATTTAATATTAAAATTAATGTTTATCGTCTGCCCTTTATGCATTCTTAAGTAGCTGGACCGATAGCAATGAAATTTGGTACAGAGATAGATTAGAGGTCTAGGAAGATGGGCTAATTTAAAAAGGGTAAATTAGAGGTCCAACCCGGGGAAGAGCTCAAACTAGGATTTTGAGATTTACGATGGAAATTTTTGTTTGAAAATGGTTGAACAATCAAAATTATATTATATTTTTAATATTTTTAAACTGCTATTCTAACCATATATTAAGTATGATGTATTTAATTTTTTAATTTTTTAGCCCAGCAAATATTTTTGTATCTATATGTATAGAAAAAAAAACAAAAAATTTAAAATGTCTACAATATATGCCGCAAAAAGAGTAAAAATATTTTTAAATTATAAGTATGCTAATATACCTCAACATTTGGTGAAATTTTCAAGTATCTACGGTACTTTTATGGCCACTCATTTTCGAATTACAACAAAAAAAGACATTTGTTCTATGGTTAACTTTCCAGGTTCCATTAAACTTTCTTTTTTTTGTTGTTCAAGGAAGAAAAACATGAGGAATTTCATACTTATTTTTCAAATGTCACAAATAAAACGGAACATTTTTAGGAATTTACAACACAAAACTATTTTGTTACACACTTTTAATAAAGTACTGAATATTTCTGATTTTAACTCCTCAAAAATACCAACTCGATTCAATTTGCTATTAGAAACAATCCTCAAAGTTGAAAATCTAATGAATTTCTACTACTTTTCGTATGCACAAGAAAAATACACATATTGTAAAATAAATACATTCAATGTTCCAGATGAGATCATCAAAAAAAAACTGCTTTTCAAGCTGGGTTAACATAAGAAATTGTAATAAGAATATCAAAAAAATGTTCAGCTAGTACCTACCTCTAGTATATAGTATACACCTTACCTAATTGGTATAATACTGTAAGCAGGAGATTAATCTTTTAGTTATAATTATTAATTTATTTAGTTATAACACGTCAATTATAACTAAATAAATTAATAATTATAACTAAAAAATTATATAGATAATATACCATAAGATGACCAATCAAAGAGAAACCATGATTTTAACAAAATCATAAAAGATGTAGAAACAAGTGAAGATCAATTTAAAGAAAACAGCATGGGAATTCAGGCGACTCAGATAAACGTCTACCTATAGTGAGATAAATAGAAGAGTCAAAAAAATTAATAATTCCATAAAGTAAAAAACCAATGGTACCTAACATTATATATTATGTAGAATGCATTAAGCTGTGCACATGTCATATAAATTATACAATTTAGTTTATTATTACGTTAATGTAAAATTAGTTATATACAGAGTGTAACAGAAAGAACTGAATAAAAAAAGAAAAATGTATGCTACTTAAACGTATGACAACAATTGATAAAATTATAGGATTAGTAAATAGTTTTAGAATATACCCATGTTAGCAAATTTCCAAAAATAATATTTTTAAAAAGTTATTGCGTTCCAAATTAATTTAATCAAAAAATAGAGATATTAAAAAATTCTAAAAAAATAAACTACTTGGATTT
>NC_042493.1:23007754-23041990 GCF_005508785.2 Acyrthosiphon pisum
TACAATTTAATTATACTGACGTCCTAACGCCGTAAATCGAAAAAAAAAATGAGATAATACTGTATTACGTTTAATAAAAGTTGTTCCTAAGCAAAAATGCCGTAACTATGATTATTTATCCAAAAATATGTGTTTATAAGAAAACAATATTACGGCAATTGTAATAAAATATAATCGGTGCTTAGCATAAATGCCGTAACCATAGTTTGCTTAGAAAGATTGCCTTAAGTTTTATTTCAAATGCGGAGTTTTTGCTTAGCACTCAAACATGTATAGTCTAAAAAAACTAAAAAATTATATAGATAATATACGGTGTTATTTCTTCAACCGGTTAGTGATCAGTACATTTTGGTATGCTACATAAAAATGCCATAATCAGGATAATTAGGATACCTAGTAAAAAATTCTGAATTATTAATAGCGTACTTAGTATAAGTATGAAAACAATGATATCTTGGTGAAATAAAATTTGAAAATAAAATTGAATAGTTTCATTGCATTTATCAGATATATTTCCATAAGAAACTATGGATTTTACTTTGAAAAATATTATATTTATTTATTTAGAACTACCAAAAACTACTAAACATAAAATGTAATTTTTCTCAAAATTGAATGGATGGAAATTATCGCATTCTTCCTTAGGACGGCAGTATAATTTTATATAATACATTTTCAAATTTAATAAAAATAAAAATTATTGTGCTCATAATATTATACATATTAGTGCACCATTGTGGGTAGATCCAATAGGTTGTAAAAATTAAAATAACATACATCAGTAAATTGTTGTAATGTTGTTGATAGACTTACTTCTTGGTTCACAGTAGTTTTTTGAGGGGTTTCAGTGACAGGACATTTTTCTTCGTTTCCATTATTAAGGTTCATCCCAAGGTTATCACATTTTGATTGAACTAGATTGTCACGTTTGACATTATGTGATCCTAATTTTTTTTTATATTTTGCGTATTTCTGAAAAACAATATATTTTTATTTATTTTCCAAAAGATAATAGGTGGGGGCCCATGACTACACAATTAAAAAGAAAATATTTCAAATATATCGTGAGTATGAATTAATTAGAAATTATTTTAAGTAGGGCTGTTTGATTTTTTTGATTAATTAAAATATTCTCTGATTAACTGTCATTTCATATTATCAATTGTATCATAGAATCGAATAAACCAATTCATATGATATGTGTCACATGGCATCATATACACTCAATTTTTTTTTTTGTTATCTGAGTTAGTCAGGATATTCAAAAATGTTGTTGACGTAATTTATAATTTACATTGAATATTTATTGACACCATTGAGTATTGACCACAATAGCTGTGTTTTTCTTTTTAAGACATTGAACTTTAAGTAAGTTTTGTTTAGAACATTATCACAACATTTGAGTGCGAGACTCCCTCAAATTGTGGCATAAGTCTAAAAAGATATTAGACATTTGGAATAAGAAATATCCTTTAGAATTTAATCCAACGAAGGACAGGGATTTTAAGGCCCACCCAGATTTTAAATTTCTCTCGACCCTCAACAAAGAATTGGCACAAAAAAATAATTTAATAATTTAATCAGGGATACAACTGACGCATTCATTGTTATTAACCATCAATTTTGATTTATATTATTCCACTACCAAAAAGACTAGATTTTTTTTGCTAAAAATAATAATGGCCTATTTTTTTGGCTCATTTTTACGCAACTCACCGAGATTTCCTCTGGTTTAATCTGGGCCTGATTTAGTCTAAAATAATGCATGTTTTTCAAACCAAGATGACCAATCAAAGAGAAACCATGATTTTAACAAAATCATAAAAGATGTAGAAACAAGTGAAGATCAATTTAAAGAAAACAGCATGGGAATTCAGGCGACTCAGATAAACGTCTACCTATAGTGAGATAAATAGAAGAGTCAAAAAAATTAATAATTCCATAAAGTAAAAAACCAATGGTACCTAACATTATATATTATGTAGAATGCATTAAGCTGTGCACATGTCATATAAATTATACAATTTAGTTTATTATTACGTTAATGTAAAATTAGTTATATACAGAGTGTAACAGAAAGAACTGACTAAAAAAAGAAAAATGTATGCTACTTAAACGTAGGACAACAATTGATAAAATTATAGGATTAGTAAATAGTTTTAGAAATATACCCATGTTAGCAAATTTCCAAAAATAATATTTTTAAAAAAGTTATTGCGTTCCAAATTAATTTAATCAAAAAAATAGAGATATTTAAAAAAATTCTAAAAAATAAACTACTTGATTTAGATATATTTTTTTACCATCCAAATTGTTCTTTTAATCAGATTCACAAATTGGCTATTTTGAATTTATTCAAAAAATTTAAAATTTTCGGTATTGAAAAATAAAAATAAATTTTTTTTATTACACATGTAGCGCAAGTGGCTATAAATTATATATCAAAAAAAATTTTAAAATATTGATTAGAATAATAGTTATTCCAAAAGTCAGTTCTATCTGTTACACCCTGTATACTTACAAAAACTATCCTTGATATTAAACTAGGATCAATGTAAGATGTGTTGAATTATATAGTACAATCTATAGTTTTGAAAACCGTCTATTAAGGTATAAACAATGTGTTTCAACGATACAATCACTTAACTGGATTTTGTGTAGACTCATCCTCTAAGGTTGCTATTGAGTAGCTCACAAAAATCAAATAATTTTTAAAATATAAGGGGGGTTTCATAAGGACTTTTATCAATTTAACCAATGTTAACTGAAAACACGGGTGTCCATGTGAATCGGCCATAAGCTGATTCATTAATTGGGTAATTAGGTTATTAGCCATTTTTTTTCATTAATTGTAGGTAGGTACATAATCATAATTGATCAAAAAATAAATAAATAAATAATCAAACTGCCCTAGTTTATATATACAATAATATCTAACATCTTTAAAATATTTTTTAGGTAATATAATGTTTATCTTGCATTACTAAAAATGTTGACAATGACTATTGTAGTGATATTGAAAATTAACTAGCTACATAAATTAAACATTGAAAATTACTTACGGGAATTTTAATATTCCTTGATGGCGTTTTAGTGTATTTTTCCATATCTACAGGCGGATAGTCAGCTGGATCCTGCATCTTTTTAGCTAAATAGCTGTATTCCATCCACCTTGCTGAAACCAGTGGGATGTTACGTTCAACTGCTTTATTATATGTACTACGATAGCCATCACAGAACAACACATGCGTAACCTAAAAAAAATTAAGACAAATTAAATAAAATTATTTATTAATAAATTAATAACTTATCATAGGTAATATTTACTTTTCGATTGAATGTTTTTTCGACTTTAGCACCCATATTAATGAGACGTTCGCTAAAGCTAGAATCACAGCGTTCATTGTCGATTTTATAATCTATAAATGCAACTACTCCTAAATCATAATAAAATTAAAAAATTAAAATTATTTTTAAGCATAAGAAATAAATATTAAAAGTACCTAATATGTTAAAAAACTTTAAAAACATGAAAAAGCAAATAAAAAGCCGTACTTTTTCAAAAAAAAAAACACTAGGTTACCCATTTAGTAAAATTTATACGATTCAGTAAAACTTCCGTTAACGGTCACCTCTATGTAACGGTCAATTTGTTTGGTCCCGTCGAGTGTTATGGGAAAAATACATTAATACTTCTAAATAGCGGGCACTCTAATTAACAGTCAACATTTAAAAGTATATCAAATAGAAAATTATTATTTCGAAATTATTTTTGACAGTTTATCTTAACGAGCTTAATTTATGATTTCGATAAGGCGATAACACTTGTCTGTGACTGTGTATTTTATCATTTATGTTCAGTGTATGTTTAAAACATTTCGAAGTACGTACCTATAATTTCAATTGCGTCCAAACGAAAACATCTAACTTAAGCAGAAAAAATCAAATTGTTAGATTTTTACCAAAAAGAAAACGTGAGTGCACGTACTCTTGCAGATAAATTTGAAATAGGAAGAAGTCAAGCCATCGACTTAATAAAAAATAGAGAAACAATTTTAAAATTATGGAAATCCCACGGTAATGATCAAATGAAACGTATAAAATGTCGTAAAACCGAATCAGTCAATATCAACGAAGTTGTATACGAATGGTCTTGTGCAGCTCTGCTCTTCTAACGGAAATAGTGGACGAATGCCGTATAAAAGTCAAACAATTTATTTTATAAAAGTCTTCCTAACAAAACATTAAGTTTTAAAAATGAAATTTGTACTTCTGGGAAAAAGTCTAAAGAAAGATTGACGGTCATGTTATGCGTTAATTTAATAGGTGAATTTGAAAAGCCACTAATCATAGGTAAATCTAAAAAACCTCGTTGCTTTAAGATTGTGGACATAAAATGTTTAGACCTACTAACACTGGGAAGCAAATAAAAAAGCATGGATGACACGATGTATAATGACTGAGTGGTTTGACGAAAAAATGAAAAAAACAAAAGCGTAAAATTATTTTGTTTTTAGATAATGCAACATCACATCCTGATTTAAAACTACATAACATAAACTTAGTATTTTTACCACCAAATACGACGTCACACTGTCAGCCTCTAGATCAAGGTATAATCCAAAATTTTAAAGTAATTTACCGACAAATGATACTTAGGCGAATATTATCACAGATAGACGTAGTAAAAGATGCTGATGAACTTGCAAAAAGCATTACTGTATTAGAAGCTTTGATGTGGATTAAACAGTCTGTAAAGCAAATAACTGGTAGTTGTGTTACTAAATGTTTTAAAAAATCAGGTTTTATTTTGGAAAATTTGCCTGTAGATTTAGATAACGCAGATCTTGAAAACGAAAAAATTGTTGGTGAACAATTAATTAATATGCTGCCAACTTATATGCAAGGTGAAGAGTTTTTTTTGGTTGACAAAAATCTAAGAACTGAAGAAGATAATACTGATATCAAGTCATTCATAACAACAGATAATGACGAGGAAGAAACACATGAAGAAACTGAAGAAACTGAAGTAACTGAAGAACCTGTATTAAACTATTCTGAGGTTTTAACTCAAATAAAACAATTATCAGCTTTCACTCTTCAAAAAGGTGACGTAAAATGGTTATAATATGTTAATAACCGCAGAAATTTATTTTGAAAAAAATTGTTCAAATAATCAAATGAATCTAAAACAAACAAATATAACTCAATTTTTTTAATTTTAATAATTAAAAGCTTATGAGATTTTTTTTTAATTTTAAACTGTACCTACCTACTTACATTGATTCGTAAATCATAAATACAATTTTTAATACTCATATTCATATGTGTTATTCTAATATTGGTGTTTTATTTTTAAAATTTGTATGACCTCTATATAGCGGTCACCTGGAAGGTCTTGAACTTCTGTTAACGATCACCTCTGTAGGACGGGCACCTCTAAATAGCGGTCATTATTTACAGTCCCTTTGGTGACCGCTATATGGAAGTTCTACTGTATATATATAAACATTTAAAATGTATAGAACTCTTATCTGTATAATGCTATTGATTACAGTCGAGTCTCGACAACTCAAAAGTATTTTCATTCCTCTTGAGATTCTAGTTGTCAAGACTCGACTATATTATAACTAAATAACCAAGGCTGGAAATTAACGAGTTTAAATTTAAAACTAAGTAAATTAACTCTTTACTTTTTTTTTCAAATTTACTTTTAACTTAATAAGATCGAGTGTATATGGAGACATGTCAAAACTAAATACAAAATTAAAACCCGAGGAGCAACAGATTTTTTAGACCAACAATTAAAAGAAGAATGGTGGCGGTCCATTAATATGCAACACGACTTATTAAAAGTTTTCTGGTATGATGTAAAAATAATAATATAATATAATGTATAATAATATATAATGTACCTATAATATATAATGACGTATAGAAATATTATAAAGTACTTGACAGCAATAAACTAATAAATTATTTGGTAATAAATTGTTATTAATATTGTCATTAATCAAATATCAATAATCAGTAAACGTGTTTTGGTAGGTATCATTTTACGGCAGGTAGCATACTACACCAACAAAGTAGCGGTAGGTATCATCTTAGCCGAGTACCGACAAGGATTTGTTTTATAATACATATACTCCGGCCCACGAGAGTCCATACGTAAACCGCGCATTCATATAGTAATACGTGACGTCTGTTTTCTCCCACCATGATGCCATTCCCCCTATTCGGCAACGGGCCGATGCGCAGTGATGGACGCGTTCTGACATATTGACTCTCGTGGGCCGGAGTATAGACTTTATAATAATATATGGAGCATGAAGATAGTTCTCGCGATGAACGTGGGTACCACTGATTATGTTGTTCCGTACCTCTGTACATGTGAATAGACCCCACCAGATTATGCATGGTTAAAAACAAAAACAGCATAAATACATAATTATCATATTATACCTACTAGTTTCATGGGCAATTTCATGAATATTTTAATAAATTCTGTGCTAGTACCTAACTTTTCTAGTTTCTGATTTCAATGTTTTCATTATATTGACTTATCATAATAATACATCACTATAACACAATTTGCCGTCATCGCACCACCTACACCCGTCAGCAATATATGCTCCATCTATTAGTATAAGTTCTATGAATAAATAAAATACTTAATATTAATGAAACATTTCAATTTACCTTCAAAAACTTGTTGAGATTTCTTATCATTATCATTATTCCCAGCATTTATTTTGGACTCATTATTTATACTTGTTTGAGGACTGTCTTGCAAGTGTTGTACTCCACTGACATTAAGGCTGTCAGTTGATACAACTGAAACCTTACTTGATCTCATACTGCCAGCCATACATTCGTACAATTCTTTTCGCGCCTCCTCCATTACTCTAATGAACCTTGGAGTACAAATAAACACTCTTTTAGGTCTTGTTGGGGTATCAAAAAGTTCTTCATTTGGTTTTTTCTTCTTTCTTGGTGTCTTCTTAATCAATTTGTTTTTAGCCCCTTCATTACTGACAGGCTCATCAGGCGGTATAACCTCACCAAATAGATCTTTGTAACCTTCAAGCGATGTTTGGGAATCTTTGGCTTCTTGAAAACCAAAATCTATACACAAATCTAGGTTACGACTTAATGATATTTCATCCGAATCATCATTGTCTAGTTTCCTTTTTTTACGGCCACTGTCTCGTTGCGACGTATTTTTCCGCGACATAATCGTAGTTGTACACAGTTATTAACTAAATAATACTATTGATTAAGTCATGTAACGTTACGTAAATTAACTCGTTATTTTTAATCCGAATTCCAGTCAAATATTTATAATAATATAGGAACTGTTTGCGAACACTGAAGTATGATATTATCTATCTTGTGAAGAATGAACAATAACGTCGGCTCCCGGCGCGGCAACGCGTAAGTAGTAAACAGTTAACACGATTAAAGATAATATACTGGTCGTCCATCGGCGTCTGATGACGTGCATGTGTGGTGACCCACAACAATGTTTCGTAACCGCGGTATCAGCGCGTCAGACGCCGCAAGCTGCGCGCCCCTCCTTTTAATTTTGTATACAGCGCGTACTACAACTGCCTCCACGACGCGACCACCGTCGATCGACGAACTCGCCCACTGTTTTTCGGACGTACGTCGTCACCGACACAACGCGCTCCGTTAGGGCACTATAGATACAGGTATGCTACGCCGCCATTTTGCGACTAATAATGTTATGTGAATTTGAATTTCTCCCCCTTTATTTTATCATTTTATCATTGATAAATGAGTCGCAAAATGGTGGCATAGCATACCCATTCTATGTAGAGCCTTAGTAAAAGTAGTTTAATTTACACAACGATTTTACGATACTATTTCAGAATTTTTGGATGTGAAAACATCTTTTACGTTCAGATGTTTCCGCCTGGGCAGTGAATATTTTCGAGCGTTATCGTTTTTGCGTAACGCTCGATACCTATTATATTATTTAAAGGGGAGGCGATTTTTATATCTGAAGTTCTACTCGTTTTTACATTTTTTTGAAAAACACGGAAAATTATTTAACCACCAACAGTCAATCTTGGAGGTAAGTCAGCATTGGAATTTGTGCCGAGCGCATTTTCTATGGAGGTATTATTTTTCAAATTTTTCGTAAAATACCGAAAACTCTTGCCACTAATAGTCCAATTAGGACTAGGCGTCAACCTTGGAGGCAGGTCGAGATCGGAATTCTTGCCGAATGAGTTTTCAATGGAGGTAATATTTTATTTTCAAATTTTTCGTAAAACAACCAAAATTATTTTGCCACTAACAGTCTAATTCGGACATCTAACTGGCTGTCAACCTTGGAGGTAGATCGAGATCAGAATTCATGCCTAGTATCTTAATTCAAGAATTGAAATATTTTGATTAATTTTTCATATTATTTTCTTATAATAAAATATTGGCAGTTGAGACGAAATCAAATATTAATTAGATTTCATAACCACCACCATATGTACTTATAAATAATAAAATAAATTGCTAACTCATGATGATATAGTTGAATTCAAAATCTAAAATTTTCGTGAGAATTGCGGGTTTTGTCACCAGAACATTTTGCAGGCCCCTGCGGTATTCCTTATTTTCATACTATTTACAACTATCAAAAATAAAAGAATTTCGATTGATTAGATTATCATTTTTTGTCATTATAGTTTATATTATTATAATATGATCAAATGGCTGTAGGTTTCTATAGGTACTGTTCGTGGTACTGTTACTTCATTGGAATGAAATCACAGTACAAACTTTTTAAATTAAAATATCTAAAACCACTAAATAAGCTAAATAAAACACATGTTAATTTCTTTCGCTATATATGGCAAATTATTAATTGTACCTATTAAGAGTTTTTGAGGAGTTATTTTTTGTTTTGAGCTAGGTATGTTTAAAATAGCGGCATACCCTGCGAATAAAGTCTGCGCACGCCTACGTTGCCAAGTTTATAATTTCAAAATATGTTTTATTTTGTTGAAGGATTCAATTAAAACATTTTTTTTAAAATAAAAACTATTCAACATTACAAGTAATAATAGATACAATGTTATATCATAACTACGTTACAATAAGTAAAATTCGTGATTCCGCATGATTTTTGTGAAAACTACGTAATCTTATAACTGTCCGATTATCTTTGATTAATTCAGTACGTATAATGTTTAATGGCCTGGTAGAAATACTTAAGGTTACCTACATAAAAAAGTATATTATCTTAAACGATTGAAATCTTTGTGTTAATCTATACAATATGCATACTTGTTAAATATTTAAATACTTTTGAACAGAAGTATTCGAAATATATTTCAAATACTTATTATTATATTTTGTATTTAAAAATATTAAATACAAAATCCTGTCGAACAAGATTGTTAGTTTGGTTTTTCGACTATGAAGAAATTGCTTATCGTCGACGAGACGATGTAATGATTATAAATATTTAATTATAAATAATCAGACCAGTGGGGGTGGATCTGTAATGGGGAATATGTAACATATTACATATAATAAATGATACATAGCGTCGCCGTTACATCTTATCAATTTTAATCGCCAATACGGTATACCGTATATTTGGCTATTTATATTTTATGGTACCGTAGCACGACGACACCCCGCGTCCCAGTATCACACACTCGTTATACGTAAGTTACTATAGCAGTGGCGTGGCGAAGGGGGTATAGAGGAGCGGCCGTTCCTCCAAAATTTGGGTGGGTGGATGGCTGGGTATTGGGTAATGGGTATTCATTTTTAGCATATAATATACTGTACAGAATATACTATAGAATTAATTAAGTACTGATGTAAAACAAGGGTGGCAAATGGGTACCGCTCTCCTGTTCATTAGATGTCAAATGGGTCATTGTAATGGATGTGTTAAATGTTAATTCAATGATATAAAAATCATTGTACACCAAAACCGAAACTGAACGAAGACGGTCTGCCTATATTACTATAAATATATTTTATAATATTTCTATTAAAGACATTTATACTGACAGTATGTTAAATTTACTTTGTCAAAAACATTAAATTTATTGTACCTACTTTAAAAGTTTTATGTACCTACCCACGAATAATATTTTTAAATTATAAAAAAATAACTAAAAACGTTATTTTTCGTTTAGGTACATATCTAATTTTATTCTAATTTGAACTTAAAATGACTGTGTGAATATATTTTTAGAGATTTAGGTTACAATATCAACTATTTATGAAAATATATGTTTTAATTTTTCAATCATTAACTAAAAAATTTATAATTTTATACATTTTTATTTTTAACTACAATAATTTGCAATTTTTCGTCATTTTCTTTTCATCACTTATATTTGAAAATGTTTTATTCATTTCTAACTGAAAAGTATATTGCAAATTTTCGACACTGATGAATTTCGCCAAAACTCTAACTTCAGACAGTCGTAAAAAATTATTGATCAATAAGTCCTCGAGGACTTTTTTTTATTTTACTATTAACAACTTTTTGAACTGTCCCTATTACATTTTCAAGTTTATTGCTCTACCAAAAATTTTTTACTGACAGCAATTAAAAAACAATTGCTTATAGGTATACAGCTATCAATAGTTCAAAAAGAATCAAAATATTTTGCCAATATTCGGTAAGACAATTTCACGTACCTATGTATACTGTTATTATTTCATTATAAATCAATTTTGATGAAAATTAGCTTTGTGTAAAAATTCTCATTTTAGATTCTGAATGGAGCGATGAATGTATATTGATATTGGTTTTTTTTTTAATTTTAAAACTGTCATCACCTTTTAGGCAGTAAAAATGCTTAGATTTTCTTCAACAGTGTATTTTTTGATAGGAAAATGAATACTTTGGAGTGTGTAATTTCTAAAATATCCTAAACCTAATAGTGTTTGAAAGCGCTGGAAAAAGAAAAGAAAAATTAAGAAAAAACGGGAATTTTTACGCAAAGATGGTTTTTGACAAAATCGATTTTGGTTTTTGGTATTACTCTACAACAAATGACCGTAGCCTACATGTAATTTTTACTGGTTGATCATATTAACATTTTATAGGCACAATAAAATTTTAAAAAAATATTAATTTTGTTTTGAACTGTTTACGGACATTTTCAGTTTCCAATTTTTTTTTCTATGAATGTCAATAAAATTTTATTTGTTGGGTAAAAAAACTTAACGAATAACCATAGATTCTTAAAATGTATATCATATGTTTATTTTATCAATTCCTATACTTGATAAAATTTTCAGAATATTTTAACGTGTTTTGAGCTGTTTACGGCAACTTAAAAATTTTTTTCTAAACATTTCAACAAAATGTTATTTGATAGGCCAAAAAACATCAAAGTTTATTAAAAAGCTTCTGATATATTGCTTAAATAGCAGTGTAAAAATACAAATACACATTTTTTGTTTAAATGTATTTATAGTTAAATTTTTAATTTAATAAATATTTGACAATATTTATCAAATTTAATATTTAAAAATGATTTTCTAATTAAAAAAGTATGTAACCTACTGTAAGGCAGAGCGATATCCACTTACCTACCCACCTTTTTTCCTTATTTTTTTTTAGTTTTTACCAGGTTTTTGAAAATAACTCAATTTTTTTATTTTGTATTTAAATATATATTAGCAAAGGTATTTAAATAAATATTTTAATACTTTTTAACTGAAGTATTTAAATACCTATTTGAAATACTTTTGAAAAGTATTTTTAACAACATTGACAGTATGTCCCAAAAGTCCCGTATCACCCTCTGTATCTCCACGGAAGATCTATATATTTAAATGCTGTTTTTTACAGTAATAAGTATGAAAATTCTGATTGAATAGCATAAGTTTCGTATTTGTTTTTAGACAACTAATTTTTTTTTAATTTCCAAGATGACCGTTTTTTTTTATCGTATTTTTTAAAACAGTTCATAAGAAAAAAAGGTGGGTAAGTGGATATCTCTCTGTTGTACAGTAGGTTACAAGTGGGTCACTGTATAATGGATGGTATTAAATTTGAATTCAATGATATAATAACATAATAATATAATAATATAATATGTTATATTGTATAAGAAAAACGATTCTGAGCGGAGACGGTATGTGAGTCTAGGTATAAGACATATTATAATACTTATCTATGGTATTAAATTGACCAATTGAATAGGTACCTATAATAAATTCCAAATTAATCATATCACAATATCCATTAGGTACCTACTTATAAAGTTATAACGCGTTATACATCAACAACAAACCGTGATATTATCATAGATATAATAAATATATAATAGTATACTTTAGAAGTTTCAAGTACCCACGAATAATATTATACAATCATAACAAAATAACTAAAATAGTTATTCTACGTTTTTTTAATATTATGTAATTTCGTCCAAATTTGAACAATGACTATAAAAATAAACTGTGCTTATGAATTTTTTAGATTTTTTCGTAACAGAATTAACTATTTACATGTAATCTTGTTATACATTTTCAATCCTTAGATATAAAAGTTGAATATTTTATAAATTTTTAACTACAAAATAATTATTAAATCTTAAATTTGATAATTTTTGTCAAAATTCGATCTTTAAATGCTTATAAAAAAAAATTGTGCCTACGTATTTTTAATATTTTTTTACTGCTATTGTAGCAATATATCAGGAGCCTTGTATCAAATTTTTACACTTTTTGCCCCAACAGATAAAACTTAAATGATATTTATAGAAAAAAAAACTAAAAAAATTGAAAACAATGTCCGTAAACAGCTCAAAAAGTGTCAAATTATTTTCAAAATGTTATAGTGTATAGAAAATAAAAATATAAACATACGGTAAAATTTTCATGTATCTACAGTTATTCGTTTTTGAATTACTACGAAAAAACAAAATCCGCTACGTGAGAAATGGAGTGAATATCCACTCTATGGAAATTCTTAACATTTGGGAGGATAGGTTAACCTAATTAGCAGGCTAGGTACATAGGCCACATTTATACATTTTTTGCTTAAAATAAAATATTAAACAGTACAATAGTTTGTTAAAACTTATATTATACAGGAATCATGGATTACATTAGGATTAGTCATAACGTATGGTCTCAACTCTTAAATTTTGATTGAGTTAGATATTATATTATATTATATTATATTATAATTTTTAATTATACCTCATTAAATGAGCTCAGTTTACGTGTTCCTATCTATCCTATTAAATTGTAATTTGCAGTAAGTATTAATTGTTTTCAATTTATAATTTAATGTTCACTCGTATGATAAGGTGTTAAATAATGCCAATGCAGGAGTTCGATAATTTTTTAAAATACGAAAAATAATTATTGTACCTATGCGTCATATTGCAACAGTAGTTGTACAGTAGATTAAAAATTAAAATATTGATCACTATTATTTGTTATAGCTGACGTCTGCGCGCCAGTGCGACATTGTACCACTGTACTATCTAGTAATAATTACGCTGTTGCTATCACTCCGTTTGGTCGTAACAATTCCTTCGGAAAAATGTATGACCACTAACCGAGACGATGAGATAACGACCACCTACACGGAGGGCACGAATACAACGACTATCATCAGAGATCTCCGTGTTCGAAAATTCTCAATAGTTTTTTTCATCTCCAGTAAAACATACTAATTACGCATCGATCTGACAGGCAACAGCTCAGTCAACCAGTCGTCCATATTGTCATCCCGTTACATTCATTGTCGTGCTCGTTATGGACATGGAAAACGTAAAACAGATATTCAGAGACGCTGGCACCGCCATCAGCAGAGCCGTACAAGTAAATTATAATAATAACTTAATTGATCTTTCGTACAATTGTACCTCGTACTTCTTAGATATATGTAGACGTTTGAGGCTAGACAGGCTTACAAAAAATATTTGATGATCGTATGGTATGTTTTGTAGTAAACAGCTGCTGCGCCACCATTTGATGATTAAACTTGTTGTTAAACTGTTAGTTTTGGGATCTAAAATCTAAATTAATAATTTAGGAACTAGGTTTGTTAACATATGAAACCATAATTACTTAACATTTAATATTTATAATTCTTTTCAAATTTTTATTCTAATTTCTAACTATTATTTTCTTTACTTTTATCAAAATAATTATTTCTACAGATTAAAAGATTAACCAACCAATTTAAATATATAGGTACTTAGATATTTTCTAACATTAAACATTTAAGTAACTAATTCACAACTAGTATACTATCTAGTTTTGTTTTCATTAATTATATTCCTACTAAGAATACTTTTAATTTGTAATCACAATAATTTTATTTACAATTACCTAGGTAAATTAATAGCTGTGTTTTTTTAATTTTAATATAAGTATGTAACCAAACATATTTGATATATAGATTTAACTCAATCAAAAGTACTAAATAAAAGAATCATCTGAAAATTGTTAATAAACAAATCAAATTGTGTACATCACAATTTATCAAACTCTTTTTTTTTGAAGAGTACTTAATATACCTGAAAAATGAAAATAATATTGAACTACCGTGCTTACATATATTATTATACTTAAATTTATTTTATAATCACAAGTATAATAATGAGCTTAACATATTATCAGTCGCAGACTGGACTTATGACACAATTTCATATTTAAGTAGGTATTTACAACCGCGACCTCTGTCACAATGTACTATAATATAATATAATTTATACAATATTATCTCGATTATTACTTATAAGTTATGATGTAAATAAAATGTGGTACCCATGGCCAGACCTTGACATAGAATTTGGTGCCACTGTTAACACCCCTTTGAAAAAAAGATGTATCTGCGTAAAAATTGAGGCTTTCGGTCTGCCACTAATTATTAATATTTTTCCCTTTAACTAAAATGCACTTTTTAAGTGTAAATCCATATTCATTAAATGTGGCCTATGTCCTCTACTGATTACTGTAAATTGTCCCAAATACGATACTCTAGAATCTAGATAAAAAAAAAATGGAAAGGATCATCATCACAATAAATATTATTTGATTTATTTGATACTAATAATAATATAAATAACAATTGTACATATTAAATGCTTGTGTTATGATAATTTTGTAGTTCCTTATAAAATAAATTTTCATGCATTTAAAATAACGTATTCATTTTTGATAAGCAAAAAAAGAAACGTTATTTGGTCAAGTGGTAGGTACATGACAATTTTCAAACTGTGTAGATGGTACGGGTTTTAAAAAGGTTGAAACCCACTGCTCTAGGTACAATACCTATTTATATCTGGTTTCAATTTTTGTATAATATAATATAAACATTTTATAGGTGCATTTGACATGTCAATTATGACAATTCTTTTTTCTATAAATGTCGATTATATCATTTTTCACTCGGTAAAAAAACTTAAAATGTAATTAAATGTTACTAACAAGTTTTTATTACTGGAATTAAATATAAAAAAAGTTGAGTGTTTTTCCACAAGTAGTTAAAGTCCAGTTTTTAACAAAATCAAAAATATTTGTAAATTATTTTTTATGAAAAAATGTCTAAAAGTTCAAATTATAGATCTAAGTTAATAAAAAGTTCCTCATGTTTGTCTCTTATTTCTTAACCGTTAAACAATTAGTTAAATAAATTACATTAAAAAATATATATAAAAATAAAAAATGTTATGAAATATACTTAGATTGTCTTTGGTTAAGTACCTATTGATTTTACCTCGGATTTTACAATGATTTATGTTTTTTTCATTATTTGTGTGTGATCATCTTGTAGGGTAAAACAAATACTTCAATTTTCTACTTCAGCACCTTTCCTAGTAGGACAGTGAATCTAGTTGCTACTAAAAGTAAAAAATTCATAGTAGTTTTCTTAAGCATTAGGAAAAACAAATAAAAATTAAAGAAAACGGGGAATTTCACATAAAACCAGTTTTTGACAAAATCGTTTTAGGTTAGTTGATGTAATTTAAAAACCAACAACCGTAGATATTTTAAAATTTCAAAAATGTTTATATAACAATTTTCCATAGATATTGAAATTTTCAAAATATTTTGACTGACTATTTATAGACATAAGAAAAATAATTCGCTCAGTTATAATACTATAAAATGTAATACAATATTCTACTAAATTAAAAAAAAATGTCCGCGTAAATCATACTATAATTTTTTATGAAGTTAAGATGTTCAAAAATTCATCAAAATCATGAAATTTATAAAATTATTTTGAGTTAGAAGTTCATTAAAAAAATGTCCATACATAATATCTAAGGTTTGATATTTTCACACAAGTTTTTCTACTAACAAAAAAAAAGTTTACCGTAAAGTCAAATTAATATTGTACAAGCAATGAATATTTATCCGTAAATTAATAAATTATTCTACAATGATTTTTTTTATTTTGTCGTTTTTCTTCAAAAACTACTGACTGTAAGTACATTTCTGATCAAATTTTAAAAATCATTTGACTTGTTTTCAGTTCTTTACTTATTTATAGATATTTGTAATTTGGTCAAAAAGATTTAAAATTTTTTTTACAAGTATTAAATATTCAAATGCTGACAAATTTGATCAAAATCTCGACAATTTTCAAATTTTTTTGTAGTTAAAAATTATAATAGAACAATTTTTATAGCTAAGGATTGAAAATTTAAAAGAATACACAATTATATTTTATATACCTTTCAAGTTCATATTTGGACAACATTACATATTAAAAGCAATAATAACGGTTTTAATTATTTTGTTGTGATTAAAAATATTATTAGTGGGTATATGAAACTTTTAGAGTGTATTCTTATATTTTATATACACAATGAAATTTTCAAATGTAATTTTTTTGATAAAAATGAATTTACATTTTTTTTTATATAAGCATTAAAAATTTAAACTTTGACAAATTCAAAAATGTCAAGAATATCTTGTAGTTGAAATTGTATAAATTGTTCAATTTTTGTTGGTCAAGATTGAAAATTTAGAAATATGTATATGTTTAAAAATGTATAAACAGTCTTTTTTATGGATATTTTAAGTTAAAATCTAAACTAAATTTGATATTTAAACAGAAAATAATAATTTTAGTTATTTTGTTGTTATTTAATAAAATTATTCATGAGTGTCCTTGTTATTATAATTCTACAAATTATAATTAACACAATGGCAACAAAATATGTATGGACAAAATTAATTCTACCTACTTGTATTATTAATGTCTAATAGTAAAAAAAATACTTAAATAACAATAATATTGTAAAATATACCTAGTAGTTAGTAATATAGGCTGACTGATTGTTCAGCGAATTATTTTTTGTGTACAATGTGTACATTTTATATAAATGAATTCAAATTTAACACATCCCACACGACACCTAATGTATACCAGAATAGTACCTACTTGCCCGTTTTTTTTTTGTTTTACATCTATAATTTTGATAATGTTGATCAATGATAGTTAAATAATTTTTCTTCCAAAAATAATATGTGTAAAATTTTACTTTGTCCGTTTAACATTTTCATATTCAAAGCCAGTGCCGCAATTACAATTTTGAGGCTCCGGTTCAAAAATTTTTCGAAGGCCCTTTTGTTTTAACTGTAGTGTTGGCGGAAATAGGGGGAAGCTTAGCCACCAAATATACCATTAGGCCTCCCCCCCCCCCAAAAAAAAAAAATATAAATTTATTTTAGTTGTGTGGCACATTGATGTATACAATTTTAGTCCTCCCTGAAATTTTAATGGATTTCTACTTATCTACTGTAGACAGTGGCAGCAGTATTCAGGCATTTTGAGAGTTCATGTATCCAACAAAAATGTCCTACCCACTTGTCATTTTTCTTTGGTAATTGCAACTTATGTAATAAAAAATGTCTAACTACACTTGACTATAATATTTAAATGATATATCATTATAATATTATAATTATATCTTAAATATTAGATTAAAAAATAGTAAATACTAATAACAAAATAAATCCACTAATTATATAGGTACATTTATTACATTTTATTAAATGGCATAAGTACATATTTTTATCTTGGGAATTAAATATTTAAATTAGTCTGTGAATGCCATGACAGATAAAATTGGTAAAATTGAAGATAGATACATATAAATGAATCCTTAAAGTACATTTAAATAAGTCACTGTTATGGATGGTGTTAAAATTGAATTCAATGATATAAAATCACTGTATATGAAAAACAATTCTGTGCGAAGACAGTCAGTCAGCCTATGATATTAGTATATTACTAAGTATATTTGATGATATTATTGTGAATTAAGTAATTTATATATAACCAATTTACGTAGAACCTTGTTTTAAATTTTTAATCCTTAGCTATAAAAGTTGAACATTTTATACATTTTTAACTACAAAATAATTATGAAATTTGAAATTTAATACATTTTGTAAAAATTCAAACTTTAAATGCTTATAAAAAAAAAAATGTGCCTTTGTATTTATAATATTTTTCAACTGCTATTTAAGCAATATATCAGAGGCCTTGTATAAAATGTTGACGCCTTTTGACACAACAAAAATAATATAATTGATATTTATAGAAAAAAAAAACTAAAAACATTTAAATCTAAACTTGTCCGTCAATAGCATAAAACAAGTCAAAATATTTTGAAATTTTTATCAAGTATGGGGAATTGATTAAATAAACATATGATATGAATCTCAAGTGGCTAGGGTTATTCTTTTTTGAATTACAATAAAATAATAAAATGGCTTCATAAGAAATCGAGTGAATATCCAATATTGTAAGAATATGAACTTCAAATGCTCATAAAAATTTAATTTGACTTTTTTAGACATTTTTTTTTTTTTGTTGATAAAGGTAAATAACCTTATAAGGAATTTCGTATTACATTTCAAAATCTTAGATTTAAAAAGAAATTTTTTATGATTTTCTAACACAAAATAATTTGTTCATTTTCGTGATTTTTAAGTATTTTGTCAATATTTGAACTTTAAATGTTTATAAATAAAAAATGTAACTAAGAATTTTTAATATTTTTCAAATATCTTAGATTATATTATATTTCTTCTGACATCAATTTTTTAACATGTTGTAAATATCTAGACTATTATTTAGCAGTATTAATGAACAAACTTTTTAAATTGGTCATGTTATGTAGTTTACTGAAGAAAAATTGGGTAAAGCGGAGAAAACAGAACAAGATCCAAATTTTGAGCAATTAGTCACTTTTTGTGATAACACTAAACAGAACACCGAAACTATATTGAAGAACATGGAATTTATTTTGAATTCTAATCCTGGTAGTTTTTTTTAAATCTTGAATTATAATCAATTATGCTTTTTTTTACTTACAAATTTTATATATTTTAGGCATGAGAGTGGAAAATCTTTTTTTCTTGGATAAGAAAAAATCTGGACTCAGCAGCTCAGAATATTTAGGAATTGCCATGACGGAAGCTGGGAACGATTTTGGACCAGATACGGCTTATGGTAAAGTAATTTTTTTAATTAATATAATATTTTCTCAATATTTGATGAACTTTAGGTAGTGCACTTATAAAAGTTGGAAATATACAGCAAACACTGGGACTCAATCAAAGAGAATTCATCAAATCAGCCAATGACTGTTTTGTGAACCCAATGAATAAATATTTAGAAACTGACATGAAGACTGTTGTTAAGGAACGTTCACTATTAGAAAAAAGAAGGCAAATTTACATAATTAATAATTATTTCGCTTGAATGCCTGTTAAGTTGACTAATTTTATATAATATGTAGACTTGACTTAGATGCTTGCAAAACTCGAGTGCGCAAGACCAGAATGCTTGCAACTACTAAAGTTAAGGTATATATTATTAATAAATAAATAAATAAATATTGTTAAATGGATATTTAAATATTTTTATGCAGCAAGATGACTCTGGTCCTACTATGGAAGAGTTAATAGATAAGGTAAAACAAGGAATACATTTTTAGCGGATTGTGTTTACTTTTTAATTTTTTATGTTTGCTATGTAGTATGCTGATATTATTTATTCATATAACTTTATTTTTTCTAGTTTTTTTCTAATTTCTAATGTTCTTATTGTTGTCTTAGGCTGAACATGATCTCAAGGTAGCTCAAGAAGAGTATAATCGTCAGGCAGAAATTACCAAACTATTGATGGAAGGTGTTCCCAGTGCTCACCCTCAACATTTGCAGCACTTATTAGACTTTGTTGATACACAAGCAGCTTTTTATTTAAAATGTCATGAGTCTTTAATGAGCCTTCAATCAGATCTTTCTGGGTAGGTTTAAAAAAATCAAGTGATTCACAATTTATTTAGATTAATCTCAACTTACTCTTAGCAAATTATAGAACAAATTTTAAAAGTAGTATTAAAGACTTAATTTATAATGATTAAATTTATAAAAATCTTTAAAAAAAATAAACAGATATTTTATTTAACATTATGAATAGATAAGTTATTAAAACATTTGAACTTGTTTTACTGTATCGTGATTTTTTCTCATTGTTTTATTTGACATTTTGGTACACAAGTAGCTGACATATTTAGAATATAGCCATGTAAGAAAACATTTGTTTTGTTATTTTGAAATCAATTGAAATTCAATCTTAAAATTAGATTTAAATGTATGGTTAAATTTAATTTTTGCTTTTCTCATATATTATCAATCATATTAGACAACATCTTATTTAATGGATTCCTTATATATTACTTATTGTAAAACTGTAGACTTGATGTATCTATACTACGGCCCATGAGAGTCCATACGTAAAAACACATGGACTTTTTGGGACAAATTTGATTTATATTTATTTAATTAACTATTATTATTTCATAAATATTAAATTACAACCATGAGTGTCACATTTGCAAACAAAATATTTATAAAATAAATGAAAATGAACTAAACATTTTTTTTATAACAATGATCCATTTAACATTATAGGTTGATTTTTATTAGGTACAATATAATATACAATAAATAAATATATAGTATATATTTTATAATAAATTATAATAGCCATCATTTTCATTTTTAGATTTCCATCAGACCAAGACAATGTTGCAACATTATCTCCTGATACTCCTGCATTGGGACGTATACAACAAGCAAAAGTTATAACTAGTCAAGAACCACGAGATGCCCATGATTTAAGATTAAGTGCAGGAGAAGTAAGTTACTTAAGCCTATAAATACTAGTATTCATTATTTACCCGTGTTGTGTTAATAATAATAGTTTGATAGTTAAGTTAATTTACAATAATACCAAAAATGTAATTAACTTTATTACTCGATTACATATTTACTGTTTTCAATTGGTAATATATATGTATAATTGTTTTTTTTCTTTTAACAGATCATTAGTATTGATGTAAATTCCGACATCGGTTCAAACTATTTTATTGGTAAAAAAATTCAAAAAGGAAAAGTTTATAAAAGCAATGTTAGACTTTTAAATCAAGGTTAAATTGCTTCTTTAACACTTCATTTACATTCCCTATAGAACAATTTTTTATTACTTTTAATTTTCTTTCTATATCTTTCCAAACTTTTTGCTTACATACTCTTTCTCATTTATTAAACTTAAAACAATTTACTTAAAAATCATAATCTAGCATATTAGGAACATTATTTTACTATAAAATTGGTATGTATTACATACTAATATATGTTTTTGATTTGTTCAATTTTATTATTTCTATGTGTTAATGAACATTTGTGAACTCAATCAATTGATCTGATGTTTATTGTTGCAACAAATTGTATGTGTATTTGTTTATATTGTACAATTTTAATTGAAAATAACATTGTAATTATTTTTAATTTTGACAGTTAATATTTCATTACTAGTGAACTGTAATAATTTCCACAAAACTTTTGGCTCAGCACTTCAATTTATAATGTACAATAATATTGTTCTCATCATTACTATTTTTTTCAGAATACCAAGAATTACAATATGTAACAAAACATTACCTATAATATAAAGATAAATTACAGGGAGAAATAATTTATTATTAAAGGTAACTTAAATTTCTGAAAAATGTTTAAACTTTAAGTATAAAGGAGTATCTCTTATTATGTTCGTTCAAAAAGTAAAATTTAATAATAATATTATAAACAAATCATATAATTGTTCCATTTATTATGTTCATTGTATAGAATGAAATTAAAACTTGCCAAATTATAGGTATGATGAACCTTCAATAAAATTAAATATATCAATTATTTACATTTATATTCACAAACTAAATAATATTATAAGTGTGTGTATGTAATGAATATTTAAATGATAAACTTGAACAAAAACATTAGTATAATATATTATATTACATTACTAGTTAATGATAGATCTTAAATTTTCAATATAGTCTTGATGCCAAAGAACTAATTATAAGTGTTTAAATAAACAAAAATTTGTAAATGTTAACAGTTTCAATGGACAAAAGTAGCTTTTACTATTGTTTATAAATTAACATAACTTTTTAAACTATACAGCCTTGTTATTTTAATTATATTTCTATAAGAAATTAATTGTTTTTTATTTATTGCAATTTAGCTAAATTAAATGTATGGGAATTTCATTTTGAACATTTGTATTATTTACTCTATTATTGTGGATCCTTTCAAATTCTTTTCAATCCAAACTAGGGTTAACTCAAACTTAAAAAAGTTATCCAAAATTATTCATTAAATGGTTAGTTATCTCACGAAGGTTATAAGTTTGGAAAATACATGACCTCTTGATCAAAATTAAATATTAGTAGTTTTTATCCGTATAGTAAAAACTATATATGAGATACTGAAATATCAATGTACAAAAGTATCTAATATTTCCTTCTCATAGGTAATATGACGTGAAATTAAAATTCACAAAATTATATTTGAAAATTTTGGCTGGGTTCAGACATAACATCCCAAGTTTTTTTGTACTACAAAATACATGTACATATTTGTAAAATATTCATAAATATTAATTTGCGTTAATTTTTAACGGGATTAAATAGTTCAGAATGAACCAACTAAATTTTTGAGGCGCCTTGAATAAAGTTGTCAAACATTTTCCAAAGTAAAATTGATTGTAAAATGAAAATGCACGTATACAACTCAAAATATTTTGAACATTTTTGTAGAAAAGTGAAAGTATAGAAAATCATAAAATGAATTTAATTTCAAGTACCCAAGGTTAGTTTTTGAATTACAACAAAATAAGAAAATCGCTCCATGGGAAATCTAGTAAGATTCTCATAAACATTGAATTTGGCTTTCCGGTAGATATATTTTATTTATTTTTGATAAAGGTAGTAAAACTTATAAGGAATATTGTATTGGATGTGGACATTTTAGATATGAAAAGAAAAATTTTTATAAATTTTTAACTGAAAATAAATTTTAAATTGTTTTGGTTTTTTAAAAATGTTATAAAAATTCGACATTCACTCATATAGAATTTTTGTGGATTTACACTAAACTTTTTTTTTTAATTTCCACTAAGAACACCTTATAAGGAACCTTAGTTTACATTTTTAAGATTTTTGACCCATTGAAAATTTTTTTATTCACATTATTTAAAAAAAAAAAACTAATAATAATTGTAAATGTCATATGCCTATAAATACCTCAAATGAGTCAATCAATTTATTTTGAAAATTGTATTGCGTATAAAATATTCCAATATAACCATTCAGTGAAGATTGCATGTATCTATGGTAATTTTTTTAAAAATTACACGAAAAACAAAATTTTTTTGCGTACAATTTTGCATTTTTCCTTATTTTTTTTTTCCAGGTGCTCTTTAAAACTACTGGGAATTATTTTATTGTGTATAGGAAATGCTTATATAAACAACCAGTAAAAATATCAAGTATCTACAGTGATTTGTTATAGAGTTCCACTAAAAACCTAAGTCCATTTTGTCAAGTCTTAATTTTTTTTTGTTTTTCTTGGCGCTTTTGAACACTAATGGGATAATGACCTCTCTTTGCACCAACTAGAGTCACTTTTCCATCGCAAAAGATACGGAAGTTGAAAATCAAAGTATAATTTCAAACTTCTTATCGTGCAGACATACAAAAAAAACACATCATTGTAAAATTAATACATTCTATGCTCCGCTCGGAACATAAAATGTTCTACTTCTCATTCCAATATTCTTCTTTTGAAGTATCACTTAGTATATAAAAAAATTTACAAATCTTTAAAATCTAAGATTATCATGAACATCTGAAACACCTTTGAAAGTAATAATTAAATCGCCATTATAAGAAATATCTGCATATTTTTTTTTTTGGTAAAAATTAAAAAAAAATTAATTGATGGAAGCATAGATAATATATACGAGATATATATTATGTACAGTATATTATAGTATATATATTATAATATTGAATAACAACTTTAAATTACACAATGAAAAATATCATTTTAGTTTATACAATAATAACAAAAAAATAAATAATATTTGAATATTTTGAATTCAAAATTTAGCAGATTGATAAAAATTCTTTTATTTATCATAAACTACACTTACAACCGCATAATATAACCATTTTAGATCATAGTATAGCATGTATAGTATAGTATATATTAAGGTATAAGGATGTATATATTATATATGGATTGAAGATAATATTTATCATCAAAAAAATTGAAAAGTTTATACTCACGAAGGTAGAATTAAAAAATACCGAATACCATTGTAAATTAAATAGTTCAATAATTTAAATAAAATTTATTTATCAATAATATTATTACATACTTCCTAAGTTCCACGTGGATTTACTCTAACTAATAAGTACTAAATACTAATTTAATTAGCCGTGTTAAATAAATTCTCTATGTTTCATTATCAATTATAGTAAGAAAAATCACCTATAAATTTGTATCTCCAATTTTTCTTCACAACAGTGTATCATTTTATTTAATATTAAACATTATACGTTATACATTCTTCAAGCCAATTTATGATAAAAAGTATTTCATCTTCATCTTTATACAATAAATATATATTTTACTAAACCATTTTAAATGAAAAACATGTAAATAGAAATGATGAAACATAAATGCATTTTTACTAATGTAAAAATTATTGATTTAAAACAAAAAATAAACTTGAAACATTTTATACAATTACATTTTGGTCGAGAAACTCTTTTAATTTATACATTGCCTTCATCCTATGTGATATTAAGTTCTTTTCTTCTTTAGGCATTTCTGCATATGTTATCTCATATCCATCTGGCCTAAAACAAGAGTCCCATCCAAAAGTTTCAATTGCGGTTGGCTCTATAATCGTACCATTAGTTTCGCCACTAAAAATATTCACTTCACCCTGTTCATTAACATAAGCAACGGTACATACAGCCATAGCGGTTTTATCTTCAAATCCTTTGAGCATACGATATAAACCGATAGGACCAGTCGCTTTTAGAAACCATTTGATATATGGACCTAGGAAAAATAAAGTGTGATATCAACTATATATAAAGATTACAAACAAAGTTCAAAATCTAGATGATTAACAAATCAAATTAAAATAATATAAATTACAATGCCATACCTCTAAATATATTTATTTAAAATTTAAAAAAAAGTTAAAATGTTTTTTAAAAATTAATATAGAAATGACCAACCCTATCCTCCAAAAACTAGATTTATTAAAAATTGCGGTAATCTCAATACAAATATCAAAACCCATCTTTTGATGATTTTTTTTATAAGTGGAGTTTTTAACAATTAATAGGATGGAATAAATCAAATGTCATTTATCTCATACCTACTTTTTAAGTAACCTACTTACATAATGTAATATTTTTAGGTTAAAATTGGAATTGACTCATAAATAGGAGTGCTTATATTTTTATTACACAATAGTCACTATGTAATCAAATAAACATACTGATTAAAAAAAAAATTGAGCAATAATTTTTCAAACCGTTTCAGATTAAGTACCTATCTTAAACTACATTTAGGGGGGGAAAATGATCAATTAGTATATGTTCCAAAACGGTAAGTTAAAATGATCCATAATATACAATCATATTTGACCTTAATTATATAAAAACTCGTATTGAGACAATTATAATAGGTAGGTATTTAAATATTAAGGTTGAGAATTAGTAAAATCATTAGAATAGTAAAAAGTATTACTTATAGGGGAAAAAACCTGTAAAATAATTTTAGTTAACCATCAAGACAAACTCCTAAATACAAGTAACTAATCTACCTGGTAGGCCACCCATAGCGTTGAAGCACAGACTAGTATCTTCTACAATACAAGGACCCTTTATAATTTCAAAAGCCGCCTGCGCTTTCATTTTGCATATTTCATCCCGTTCCCCTTGATGTTCAGGCAAATCGATGTTCTTATTAGACAGCTGCAATCAAACAAATAAACAGGTCCCAAAACAGTAACAAGCGAGGTAACGAATATTTTATAAGTTTATAACTCACATCAAAAGGAACGGAATCTTTGTAAAAGTTTTTAAACATTTGCATCACTTCTTCCAACTTTTTCACGTTGCCGGTAACGAACACAATATTTTTTTTCGACATGTCAAACGATAACGGTGAAATCAAACAAGGATATTTATTTATCTCATAAATTCGATGACTTTTGAAACGAGGTGACGCCTCGGTTTACAATAGTAATTATTAACAACCGTAATCACTCAAATTTAGCGGCTCCGTGATTGCAAACTGCCGCCGTGGGAGCGAAACGTTCTGTGGTTGAGAGTGCAAAACGTTTCGTGCTTTTGTTGATTTCAATAAAATACCCGAGTTACAAAAAATAATATAATACTACTCATCCATATTTCATGTTCCATCTCTCTATTTTTTTTGAAGTTAAACTTCTTTACGCAGGGTAGTGAGGAAAAAAAAGCGAACGGGCGGCCGTACGAACACGAACACGAACACGGACATTTTCTTTTTATATCCTGTATACAAATTTTCTACCCGAAGGAGTGCTTCGATTTCAACATATAGTACCTTATCTTTTAGCAAATTGGATCAAGATGGTACCTACTTTAAAGAGGTCATTTTCCGTTTTTCTCAATAGTTATTTAATGCCACGGAAAAAACCACCGAAAAATTACAAAAAACCGCTCAAAATGAGATTTTAATTTCTAACGCTTTGTTTATCACCATAGAAACGAATAAAAAATTATAATATTATAATATTAATTCAACTTACATGATAAAATAAATAATAACAATATAAAATATTCAGACTTACAAACAATCATTAGAATAAAAAAATCAAAAAAAAATATAATTAACATTGTTTCTTTTTTCTTTATATATTTATTTGTCTTTCTTATCCTCAGTCTATCCATGCCTTTCTTTCTTTTTCACTCACTCACGTATACCGTTCAAAAGAAGTTTCACTTCCCGCGCGCGTACTGGTAACACACACACCCTTTTTTTTTTTTTTTTTTATAGTCTGAAAACAGAGAACAAAGATAATTGTTATTTATATAGAATATCAAGAGGCGATATTTTTAAAAATGAAACAGCTTATTTATGAATGTGAAATGTATATTTTACATAGTTTAAGAAGTCCGATTATACAGGATATTTTACTAATAACGAACTTACACAGTTTTACATACATAATACATATACGGGCTATAGGCACTAGGCAGTGACGGCGGAAGGTTTTCCGGGGCCCCTGGGCAAATAGTTTTTGGAGTCCTAACTTAAGGCCTTTAACTTTAAATTCGTATGGTGACATCATCTGCATTCTACGTATCGGGAAAAAATGTGTGAGCTTCACGCTTATAAACATCGCACAATTGATAAGGTAGGTACAATGTACAAATCGCAAATAACGAATACGGAATAAATATAGTAGTTTGGTGTAGACGTAAAACCAGTGGCGTGTCCAGAACTTTTTTTGTGAATGGGCTACAACAATTAAGTTCAGAATGGTTTTACCCTCCTCATACTATTTGATCTATTTATAAGTTTTAGTATTTTTATTCTAAATGACTAATTTTAATATTTTTATTACCAATGGTATCTTACCTTTATAAACATAAACTTTAAACACTCAAATTTTTTGAAAAACACAAATAACAATTAATAAACTTATAATATTAATATTATACATATTAAAATATACACATTTTTCAAATTAAAAATCAAACAAATATTTTTATATAATTATATAGAAAACGATAGTCTACGGTTTTTGCTCGTGGCAAATTCATCTATGACTGATGTTGGATATTGTATTGACTGTCCACTCAGTTTCCTTTCTATCAATAAAATTGCAGAATTATGAAGTCTTTCACTTGTAATATGATGTATAATATATAATGTATAATATACTTATATACGTCACTCACTCACTTATTATATACCTAATCAAAACAATTTTTTTTTAACTATTTATAAATAATATTTTCATTGAGCATCGGACTTACACTAGTCTAGTACTTGTATAAAAATGGGCACATGCCCTAAACACGCCACTGCGTAAAACCCGTTCGGACTCGACGTCAAAAATACCGCAGTGCGTTTAGTAAAGAAATTAATAAAATAACATTAACTTCAATGTTCTTTTATTTAAAATTTTTGTAGACGAGGTGAACTATACTTATAAATAAGTTTTTAGAAAGTATACCTTATGTATATACATAGGTAATACCCACATATGCCGATTATTGGTCAATATTTGAGAGTATATAAGCTGTAAAGGTTAGCTGTACCGTGTATGCTGCTCAACTATAAGAAAAAATGCAGAAATTTTGATATTATATTAATATAGTAACAGACGATAATATAATAATATTATATTCTTAATACTGCATTGTAGCATAGATTAAATATACTAGTATATTTAATCTATGATTGTAGGTAGTCTACTGCCAGGCGACAGGCGCATAATATGTTTAGTATATTATAGGTAGATAGGTACTAAATATTATTTTGTGTGAAACTGAGCTCTCCCTTCATCACGATAAAAACGGCCGCGACGTTTTCAACTGCAATAACATATTTTATTATTCTTTTTTAAAATTATTATTATGCTTATGAGTATAGTAGATATAATAATGCTGTATAATCTCATTCACACGTCACAGTAACCATACCCACGCCATGTAAGTATACAATCAGTGTCGGCCTGGCCCAGGTGGCTAGGAGGCGATCGCCTCCGAGGCCCCGACCTGCGGTATTTTTCAAGAAATAAATGAAATTATTTACCAAAATGTACCTACTATATATAGCCCAGTGGTATGCGTTTGGATCCACTAAATAATTTAATAATAATAATATAATATACATTTTATATTTTTATTATTTTAATGATACTAAAATCATAATATCTTAGTCCGTTGTAATAATACAATTATATGATAATTTTGGAATCTATGATGTATGCTGAAATACGTACTGTGATGTTTGATCAATATTATATTACTATGTATATCGATCCATATTATGTGATAAATATCTATAAAACATTTTAAATTATTTTTTTGAGATTTGGTATTTTTGAGAGGCCCTTTGAATAATTTGCCTCCTGGGCCCTTTAGATCCCAGGCCGACACTGGTATAAATAATACCTATAATATAGTCGTGATCGATAACCACTGAAGAGAAGAACATAGTCAAACAATTTTAACAGAATAAAAAAACTCGAGCGTTTATCGCATGAAGCGCAAAGATAGTGTAAAAATATACGTCCACGAGAGGATAATAAAGAAAATAATATGTATGTTCTTCACACACACACTCACACGACGCCGAATTCTGTCGAAATAAATATTATACTTAAGCCTATAGTATTAGGTATCTCTGTGTACTTGAGTACTTGACCATTGTAGGTACCTAAATTATTATTAAGTTGTTTAAATCCATACAATTATGCGACTATATTGTAGGTATTGGTAGAAAAAATCACAGGCCAAGTAATAGAATTTATCATCTACTTAGTAGGTAAGTTGGTAGTCGGTAGGTACTTACTAATTTAAACTATTTCAATAAGATATAACTTATTTAATACAAAAATTAATTAAGGAACGCATGTTGCCCAGCTCATCAAATATGTTTATTGTAATTTGTATTATTGTGATTGTAACTCTAAACTCGGACACTCGGTTAACAAGCTGAACAAAAACAACAATAATTGTAGTAAGATACCAAAGGGGTTTATACACGATGGATAATTCTCTCGGAAATCTGGAATACAATTATTTAAGAATAGATTTTTAAATCAACAAATAATTAAATACATTTTGAAATTAGTTACTACTTGTCTAACTACCTACCTTATACCTACAGTCTTAAGTAGGTAGTTAATTACGTTTGTCAAATTGAATCATACATCTAGGTAAATACATTTAAATATTAAACTTGTATTTTGATACACTGTCTCAGATATAATGATGCCTACATAATACATTACAATATGCAATTGCATATATACCTAGTAAAAATCAACATATAAATGAAAAAAGGTGGGTAAGTGGATGTCACTCTGCTGTACAGGTGGGTTACAAGTGGGTCACTGTATAATGGATGGTATTAAATTTGAATTCAATGATATAATAAAATTGTACAAGAAAAACGATTCTGAGCGGAGACGGTATGTGAGTCTAAGTATAAGACATATTATATACTTATCTATGGTATTAAATTGACCTATAATAGGTACCTATAATAAATTCCAAATTAATCATATCACAATATCCATTAGGTACTTATAACGCATTATACATCAACAGCGAACCGTGATACTATCATAGATAATATATAATAGTATACTTTAAAAGTTTCAAGTACCCACTATCACAACAAAATAACTAAAATAGTTATTCTAGGTTTTTATAATGTGTAATTTCGTCCAAATTTGAGCTTAAAATGAGTATAAAAATAAACTGTGCTTATGCATTTTTTAGATTTTTTGGTAACAGAGTTAACTACTTTCGTGGAATCTTGTTCTAAATTTTCAATTCTTAGATATAAAAGTTGAACGTTTTATAAATTTTTAACTACAAAATAATTATTAAATTTTAAATTTGATAAATTTTGTCAAATAAAGTATAAATGCTTATAAAAAAAAAAATTGTGCCTATGTATTTTTAATACTTTTCAACTGCTATTGTAAAAATATATCAAGAACTTTGTATTAAATTTTTACACTTTTTTGCCTAACAGATAAAATTTTATTGATATTTATAGAAAAAAAAACTAAAAAAATTGAAAATTGACCATGTCCGTAAACAGCTCAAAAAGAGTCAAATTATTTTCAAAATTTTATCGTGTATAGAAAATGCTAATATAAACATTAAGTGAAAATTTCAAATATCTACAGTCGTTCGTTTTTAATTACAACAAAATAAGAATTTCGTTACATGCTAAATCGAGTGAATATCAAGTGTTGTAAAAATATGAATTTCAAACGCTCATAAAAATTTAATTTTACTTTCTTGTAGACATTTTTTATTTTGAAAAAGGTAGACATACATATGAGGAATTTTGTATTACATTTTCAAATCTTAGATTCAAAAAGAAAATTTTTCATGAATTTCTAACTCAAAATAATTTGCAAATTGTCGTCTTTTATACGTATTTTGTCAATATTTGTACTTTAGATGCTTATAAAAAAAAAATGGATAGAAATGGATTTTTAATTTTTTTCATCTGCCATTGAAACAATATACTAGAAGACTTCTATAAAATTTTCAAGCTTTTTTAACCAACATATAAAATTTTATTGATATTTATAGAAAAAAAAACTAAATAATATGTAAACTGAAAATGTCCGTAAACAGCTCAAAATAAATCAAAATATTTGGAAAATGTTATGGTGCATAGAAAATGCTAATATAAACATTCAGTCAAAATGTTATGCACCTACGATCATTTGTTTATGAGTTGTACCAAAATTTTCTAGAAAACAGATTTTGCGTAAAAATTATCGTTTTTCCTTAATTTTTCTTTTGTTTTTCACGGCGCTTTTGAAAACTACTGGGAAATTTTTACTTTTGAACCCCCCAAAGTACTAACTAGATTCACTTTCCTATCAGAAAAGATACTGTTGAAGAATATCTAAGCATTTTTACTGTCCAAAAAGGTGACGACAGACACAAAAAAAAAAAATTAATTAAAAAAAAAAAAACACATCATTATAAAATCAATACATTCATCGTTTCACTCAGAATCTAAAACAATAGGTAGATAGGTACAAATTATTACACATTACTAGGATATTAAATAAAGAATGGATAGGTAAGTAATATAATATTATTATTTTAATACGCCTAATATCAATATTTCTAACTTTCTGTTACAGAAAATGGGGTACCTATTACTTATTATTAAGTATTAGTATATTTTATCTTATAACTTATATAAATAAAAAGGTTTGGTTTTTTTTACATTAAATATGTTATTTAATACTTAATAGTACCTACATAATTAATTTTATTTAACTTACAATATAATAAACAATAATTGAGTGTGATAGATGATATTATGCAGGTACCTAGTGGTTAGTGCTAGGGCTAGGGACTTATAGTAGCTTACGTATTTTCTTAGTTTCCAATATTACTTTAAAACATAGCTTAGCGTCTAGCGATATAGAAATTATTTGTTTTATAGTAGACACTGTACCAGAAATCTACAATGATTTTTTCTGCGCATTTTGATTAATTTACTCTTTTTCACGTGTTAGTGCATATTTTGTTATATTCTTATTTTAAGTGCATATTTTACATATATTTTTAAATTAGTATTTAACTTTTTTTTTAATTAGCAAAAAAAAATTTTTATGTAGGTACCTATATACTTACTTACATATAGATTAGATTTGATAAACAACTAGGTCGGCCGCCATTTAAATTGTAATTACAATGCAGGAAATGTTCAAAAACAATATTGTTACAGTATATATAATATATAAGTATATTTGTAGTTTGTATATGAATAAATGTAATATAAATGTTAACATTGCTTGGCTTATAAATGGCGGCCAACTTCAACATCGGTCACAACTGTAGTATAAAGACGTTAGACGGCTATTTAGTTGTTGTATACATCAATGCACTATGCCTATAGGTAGGTACCTAAAAGAATATTCAAAGAAATTAGTGTTGGCTATGTTTTCCTCGCCTGCATTTATAGTTGAAACTATGATAAAGTAAAGTTTACTTTATCATGATTGAAACTATGAACCGCTTTTTAAACTTTCATCTATACACAGGCTGCATAAGTAACTCGTACATAATATACTATATTGCATATAATTCTTATATAAATATATAATATATATTATATTAGTTATATGGGTCACATGATATAAATCGGCGCTAGTTCGTCAATGATATATTCTTTATTATCTAATATGGTCATTTCTTAATGTTTTCCACGTTTGAACCAGCATTTATATTGGAGATAAATTACCACCGATAATATTTTGACTATACACACGGATTTCACATTATCACGTATATGAGTACGGGATACTTAGTTAATCAGTCAATGGTATTGTTTGTTTTCGTCATAGGTTTTTTTGCGAAAAATGCATAAGGATGTCGGTGCCGATCATTTATTAAGGAGTAACATTTAGGCAATTCAATTCACACGTTGCATCGGCCTCGTGCGGAACTTGTTTGTGTGTGAGTATGTAAATCGATATTAGTGTGAGGGAGCTTCAATTACATGCACAGATAAAGATACTTACGCACACGCATGCACAAGTTAATGATTCACTTCGATGACTATTATCGAAGCATTTTTTTGATGAACAAAAATGCTTGAGGAAAAACTCTCACGCCTCGTTGATATTATAATTTGGTAATTTTTTTTATCTGAAAGATGAGAAGTTTTTGCAGGTCGGATCAAAGCTCGAATTTCTATTTTACTTTATATTAGTAGAAAAATACGCTTAAAGAAGAACAAATATTTTGCATTATTCAAATGCACAGGTATTTCAGCTTCTATAATTATAATTTTCAAAATCGGGTTTTGATCCAACCTACATAATGTTCTTTACTTTTAAATAAAAAAAAGGTGGGTAAGTGGATTTCGCTCTGCTGTACAGTAGGTTACAAGTGGGTCACTGTATAATAGATGATATTAAATTTGAATTCAATGATATAATATCATTGTATAAAAAAAACGATTCTGAGCTGAGACGGTATGTCAGTCTAGGTATAAGACATAATATTATATTGATAGTCTATAGTATTTAAAAAAAATTGACCT
>NC_042493.1:23042901-23047389 GCF_005508785.2 Acyrthosiphon pisum
AATTTAATTTGACTATCTTATAAATATTTTTTGTTTGATAAAGGTAGATAATCTTATAAGGAATCTTGTATTACATTTTAAAATCTTAGCATTTAAAATCGAAGCATTATTTCGACTACTTATCGTGTACACAGACACAAAAAAAAATTTAAAAATTAAAAATTAAAAATAAAAAAAAATACACACATCATTGTAAAATCAATACATTCATCGTTCCACTCAGAATCTAAAAAATTATCGAAATCTGACTATTCTACAGGGCGTGATAGTTTTTCTTTAAGACATGTTTTTGTACCAAAAAACTTAGACAGTAGACAGTAGTTTTATAACCGAAAAGTGTATTGGCCAATGAACAGAATTTTTAGAATATATTAATAATATAATATATTTTTTCATTGGCAAAATTACTCAAGTTTTTATTAAATAACATTTTAGTTTTTTTCTACATATTATGACATATTATTGTAATATGTTAGAAACTTATAAATATAATTTTAAAATCCTAACTTTTTGCATGTACCTACCTATTACAGATATCTTTAGGCTGAACTACCTAAATGGTAAAAGTACAGAATATGGATGTAGATACATTTAAATTGGTTTAATGAATGTAAATCTATTTTATTTTGTCTAAACTGATAAAAGGAATGTGATTACCACTGATTTATATAATTATATTCATAAATCATAATTAAGACAGAGAAGTTATAGGAGGTATATACAATTGGAAAAAAATGTATTCAAATCCGTGAAATATGCAAAATAATCTGCACAAAAAAATTAAATTTTAGTGAAATAAAAATATTAGGGTGCTAATTCGGCATGCGCTCTACCAGCAAGTTTATTTAAATCTATTGCACATAACTAATGATTTTTAAAATATTTTCTTCATCGAATGATCGCTGATTGTCGCAACTTAAAATTATTAAAAATAAAAAAAGATGTGCAAGTATGTGTCGATCTGCTGTACAATAGGTTACAACTTTACAAGTAGCTGGTCATTGCAATGGATGGTGTTAAATTTGAATTCAATGATATAATATCAAATGTTTATAAAAAACATTTTTCTTATTACTTTTAGTATTATTCAAGATTTTTGACACAACAAATAACATTTTATTGAGATCTATAGAAAAAACTAAAAAAATTGGAAACTGAAAATGTCCGTAAACAGTCCAAAATTTTTTCGTGTATAGAAAATGTTAATATAAACAACCAGTGAAAATGCCATAATATGGAATACGTATAATATGTATAATACGTATAATATGGAATATATATATATACGGTCATTTGTTTTAGAGTTACACCAAAAACCAAAATCAGTTTTGTCAAAAACCAATTCTGAGTAAAAATTCCAGTTTTTCTTAAAACACTACTTCACATTTTGCTAATATAGGTCTAATATTTTATTGTAGCAGCAATATATAAGGAGCCTTGTATTAAATTTTCACGCTTTTTGGTCCAAGAAATAAAATTTTATTGATATTTGCAGACAAAAAAAAATAAAAAAATTGAAAACTGACAATATCCGGAAACAGCTTAAAAACAGTCAACATTTTTTAAAATTTTTATGGTTTATAGAAATTGAAAATATCAACATCCAGTGAAATTTTCATGTATATCCACAGTTATTCGTTATTGAATTACAACAAAATAAGAAAATCGCTACTTGAGAAATCAATATGGATTAATAAAGTATATTTATATTTTACCGGACATGATTACTGTAACTATTTGCTCTTTATTTTGTACAAATGGTTTTGATGACCATTATCAGTCATATGTTGTAAATAATACCAAAGAAATTGTAAAAATTAAAATAACTGAGTTACCATATAAAAAACCAACTAGTTATCATATTCACCCGAATGGTTTATTATATTATATTGCATAGTGTTATGTATTGTATTTTTGTATTTTTTTAAAATAATAAATAAATAAAACAACTACTTTTATATTATATTGTTATAATCCTACATATTTTTCCTATTACATGTATCTAAATCAACCATAATAGTAATATATAGGTATTTACATTATATATTCATCATATATTTGCTTTTTACTTTATGTGCATTAACATGTTTAATTGACTATGCATATAACTATCTATTCATTTTTTAAAACAATATAATAGCTCAAATTTCAATCTACCTATTAGTTATTGTACATAAATTATTCAATGCATACAATATACACATGTTATAATATGAAATACCCGTGATACCTATTATTTAATTTATTTTTGTTTAGATTAGATGTCTACATTTTATAGAAAATTATCAAAGCACAAAGTGTCTAATGCTACTGCAGTAGCAAATAGGTACCTATTAAATATTATATTCCATGCAATATATTATGAATGTTATAATTTTATATACACATAGGTAGGTACCTACAGTCTACACATAATACAAAGTTAAGTGAACGATATAAATTATAAACTAATGTGACACCAGCACTTTTCATGGGAAAATTGAATGTATACATAAGTATAATCAACTAGTTTGTATAGTATAGATAAATAAAAATTATGGTAATAATTATATATTTTTTGGGTAGATTCAAATAAAATGATTAGTATGGTAATACTAATATGGTAATACCTATATCTTAAAGTAGAAATAAATTAATAATATGGTAACAGTTACTTACTTCTTTAGTCAGTTTAAATAACAATTAAAGTGAGATTACCCATATTTTATAGTATAAGTGACTTAATGGTATGATAATTATTACATTTAAATTTGGTTATAAACTTATAATAACATATTTGGTTATAGCTAACATAACTATATTACACAGTTAAAATAACCATAATACATCAACCGAATTCATATGGTAAATTTACCTATGGTTTGTGGCTGTCACTATACTACACCAACATTTTGGTGTCGAATAACCATTTAAATGGTTTTTTTAACCATATTTTTTTTCTGTGAAGTGATTATCCAATGTTGTAAAAATATAAACTTAAAACGCTCATAAAAATGAAGTTTAATTTTCTTGTAGACATTTTTTTTTTTGATAAAGGTAGACGAACTTATGAGGAATCTTGTATTTAAGAAAAATGTTATAGTTTATTTTTATAGTTTCTAGCTCAAAATAATTTGAACATTTTCGTCATTTGTACGTATTTTGTCAATATTTGAACTTTAATAATAATAATAATAATACAATTTTTGAATTTTTTTCAAATATCATTGTAAAAATATATTAAGAGCGTTTTATTCAATTCTCAAAATTTTTTACCCAGCAAATAAAAATGTATTGACATAATATATAGAAATGAAAATTAAAAAAATTGGAAACTGAAAATGTTACCCAATGCATCAACAATATTCACTTTACTATTGAACAAGGTTGTAAAGTTGAAAATCGAAGCATTATTTCGACTGCTTTTCGTGTACACAGACACAAAAAAAAAAAAATTTAAAAAAACACATAATTGTAAAACTAATACATTCATCGGGCGCTCAGAATCTAAAATTGAAAATTGAAAATGTCCGTAAATTTACAGCTAAATTTACAGCTTGAAAACAGTCAAAATATTTTGATCATGTATAGGAATTAATTAAATAAACATATGATATACATTTTAAGTGTCTACGGTTATTTCTTTTATAGTTATACTAAAAACCAAAATCGATTTTATCGAAAACCTGTTTTTATATTTATTTTGTTTTTTCCCAGCGCTTTTGAAAACTACTGCGTATACCTATATAATATACATTTTTTTGAAATTTTTTAAGGCACATTTCAATCCATATTTTGCCAGATTTTAGTGCATGCACTTATGCTTATGCTTATTTAGGCATTTTTTACTGCATGAACTTACAACCCCTTTCCATTTACTTAACAAACTTTTTACAAAAGCAGATGATGGAGTCAATACATGCTAATGGAATTAGGTCATATATTAATATATATTACCAAACATTTTCATCTTCATTGTGTTACCTACATATTGTACTTACACACGCAATATGTAAAACAAAATTGTATTATTTATTATGCCGTATCGTTAAGGGAATTCGATACCGTGATTTTCTGTTTTCGTCTAACACACATGTGACATAGTATTTTAGACGTTTTTTTTGCCAAACATACCAATTGATCTAATGAAGCGATAAGAATTCTGAAAACAGATTTTTTGATTTTAGCTTCTCCAAAAATTCAAATACAAAAACGCAAGGCTGGGCAAGTTAACTATTTTTTTTAACTCGTTAAGTTAAGTTAATTTGGAAAAATGTAAGTTAAGTTTAAAGTTAAAAGTTACTTTCCTTTTTTATTTAACTTGTTAAAGTTACAAGTTAGTTGGAAAAATTAAGTAACTTAACTTAGTTAAAAATAATTTACTTTTTTTTTTCATATAAAACTTATAATAACACCATTTACACCTCATGTTAAAGATCTACAAATAACATAATATTATAATGTAGGTCTTTATATCTTAAAAAAATGTTTTTTGTTGTAAGTACTTAT
>NC_042493.1:23047444-23057844 GCF_005508785.2 Acyrthosiphon pisum
GTAACTCGTTAAGTAACTTAGTTAAAAGTAACTTAACTTTAACTTTTTAACTCGTTAATGCCCAGCCTTGCAAAAAATGTTCAAATGCTCTTTTTTTATATAACATTTTCTGGAATTTGGGAGATAATATCAAAAATGTGGGGAAGTCGATTTCAAGTAGACTTGATGACGAATTCAAATCTGTTTTCAGAATTCTTATCGCTTCATTAGATCAATTCGTATGTTTGGCAAAAAACACGTCTAAAATACTATGTCACGCGTATGTTAGACGAAGGCAGAAAATCACGATATCGAATCCCCTTAAAAATATTTTTGCATATTTGTATAATATACTGTCAGAAAAAAATATATTCGATAACAATATTCGTTTTATGCAATTGATTGTATTCCTTTTCAAAGAAAAATCTATTTATAAAACAATATTATACGTAGTACTTATTAGGCTAGGTTATACTCATAATAAAAAAAATATATATTTTTTACAATAATACAATATGTAGATTAAGTATTATAAAAATAAAAATATTTTTTGACGCGGACATTATACATAGGTATGGAAAAAAACTAACAATTTTTAAGCAAGTCAACTATATATTTTCGTTGCTAATCTTAAGCCTAGAAAGTAAAATAATTGTGAATTTATTTTTTTTTGTTTTGTTAAGAATATTGTGCTACTTTTTATTTAAAGAGGGCTTGTAATAGGTAATTGTGCTGTGTTTTCCTTGTAAAAGTATGTAATATATATGCACAAAGTATGCAGAAGTTTTATCTAATAAATAGAGTAGTTAATGTAATTATCACTCACTTTTGATCAAAAAATCAAGTATATAATATTAATTGTAGTAGTAATATTTTTGCTACATTGACATGACATGCGTACACGTACGAGAGCGCCCTGATATTTCTTTAATACTACCTTCTTACACATTTACACGACCAACACGTTATCACATAGAAAATAGCCTATATTGAACTCCTTAAATACAGGAATCGGTATCGCTTCGTTAATTGTTATAATTGACAATTGTTGTAATAACTGTATATCTATGGTAGCCGGTAGGTACTCATTTTTTGCATACTGCCTAAATTAATAAGTACCTATAAAATTCATTTTTACCTGGTAATTTACTCATTTTTAAAGAAAAGAAAATTTAATAGTTATAATCATTTGCACAATTATTTAATGCCACAACTTTAAAGTTGAGGTATCACTCCTTTTAAATATTTATAGTTCCTGATTGTGACATAGGTACACTCAACATTTCTTTTCACGTTTCTTATTTAGTAGTTAATCTATTTTAAATATTTGTACAATTGTTGAGTTGTTAGTACATACAATAAAACCATATTATAATTATTATTATTGTACCATAAAAAAATGTAATATATATTCTAAAAAGCCAATGATTAGGTAACTAAAAAAATTTAATTTGGTGATTAAGATACCTTAGTTACTTGCCTAAGTCAAACTTCTATCCAAAATATTGTAAAATATTTATCTGAATAATCTACCTACGCGAAATTATAGTATTATTTATTTAATTCATTATATTTCCCGAGTGCGAGGGTGCCAACAACAAACGCTAGATTGTCTAGTTGGTCACATTGGTCCGGCAGAAGTCGTCGCTGGCGGCTCAGAAAAGGGCCACCTGCCCGCCGCGTTCTTTGTTATCGTTACTGTGTGCGTGCGCTTGCAACTGCATTATTCGCGGTAGTGCGCGTGCGCGAGTGTATCGTATTTTCAATAGCTGCCACTGTTGTCATTACTACAAAAAAATATACAATGTATAATATTGTATACATATAATAATAATATTATATACTTTTATGCTTACCTGCGCGCGGCCCCTTCGACCTTCGTCAACCCGTTACAGTGTGCTTCCCCCCCTCCTCCTCCGACCAGTCATGCGACCGGCTCACGAAGACGCCGCGTGCCTCCAACCACCACTCACCGAACGGCATTACACAACATCACTGTTCACGACAGCTGCCGACGAACTGCCGTGCGCCGCGAGCCGCGAGGCCGTTTCGTGAATTCGTGATTATAATATCATATCACACGCACGCACGCACCCGAACTTCTTCTTATATTCACGTTGTTATTATTATTATTATTATTATTATTATTATTATTATTCGTCTCGCAGCGTCGTCATTGTCGCCCGGCGCCGCCGAGGTTTACTTTTCCCGTTCAGCATCCGTTTTTCCAGACACCGCAACAGCAGTTGCAACCGCCGAAGTATCAGCAGAGTAGTACGCCTCCTCGTTCGTTGCGACGCATCGCCAGCTGTTGGCTGCCACAGTCCTTCCCGATTTAGCCGAGTCCTGTCTGCGATTATGCTTCGATTCACCGTTGCAGGACCAATGTCGACAGACTGTCGCCACAAGTCATCTTGAGACTCACAGGTAATAGTCACCTAAAACTGTACACGGGTCATCTTATTTTGAAATAATTTGTTGGTTGAACACTGTTACTATGTGGTAGAGAACCATTATCATAGTCATCCGAGAGTTCATCTGCCCAAAGCAAAATATATTCAAGGTACCCAATTTGATATACACAGGACTGTTAACGTTAAGGTTACAGTGGGTTAGCATTTGCCACTTTCAATTTGGTTCTTTTATTCAACGTTATTAATTAGGTAGTTTCTGCCTGCCAACTAAACACTTGTTACTTATGACTTGGTATAATTATTTATTTTGTCATATGGTAATGAATACAATTTTTGTCCAGTACCTACGCATTTATAATTAGAACTATTACCAATACCCACTTAAAATCATTTAATAGACGAACATTGATTTTTATCAAGTAAACAAAATAAGTTACTCTCAATACTTATTCTGTATTATTCTATGCAATACACTATTTACATTCATTACTGGTTTTTGTTTTTGAGTTTGCGATTAAATATTAAACATTTATTGTTAGCATAGCTAGATTAAAAGTTCCCTATTGATGTACCTAGCTTTGTTTTGTATGGATATTTAAACTTATACCTATTGAAAGCAAATCAACTTCCTTATTAGGTATTAATCGACCGAGTAATCGACTGTCATATTATACCTTTATGATTAACTTTTAATTTCACCATACTATTAATATATCGAGTCTAATAAACAGCGATAAAATAGGTTTTGATTATGCTTACAGTAACATAATATAATTACAATATATACATTTATTATGTAAATATTATTGCCTCAATTATTACTTATATTTCCATGGAATTCAATTTAACTGAATTTATTTTATTTTAATATATTGAGCGATATAACTTAATATATGTTACACTTTGTTCCATCTAAGAGTAGACCGCTTTTGCGCATGCAGACTGAGCCGCCGAACAGTGCCTGACCCATCCCCCCCCCCATGTGATGGCTATGCATTCTGTGATTGGCAGACAGTCATTGCGGGCCGTCATCGAGCGCCTGTGCAAACGCTCTCACCGATGTCTGGATTGTGGTTGGGATGCGTGGTAAAAACGTGGTTTGGTCAGCCAAGTGGTTCACTCTTAGATGAAACAGAGTATGGAACTAGAAAAGTAGAGTTCTGTTTTACACATCATTTCACATCTATTGATTAGGTGTTACAAGTATTAACAATAGGCTGGTATATATTTTATGCTTTTTTTTTTTTTGGCTTTTTATATTTTATGCTTAAGTACATATAAAAAATAATTTTATTACTGAAATATTGTCAAATTATCTCATTTAAAAATTTTAATTTCAAGTTACGGTTCATACTTATGTATTTAATTTAGTATTACCTAATTCAACAACCTATTCTTGTTTTACCTGTTTATAGTATTAGCCATTAAGTATAAGATTTATCAAATGAATTCAGTAGGTATCTTTACAGGTAATTTGTTGTTAAATTTGCTAAATTACAAGCAGCAACCCTAAAGTAAATCTTAAAATTAAATGCTGTCAGCTATTGAAGTAGATTATGAAAATTGAAACATATTGTAATTATTATTAGTATAGTATAATATAAATATGTGTGGTATTTGTAGTAAAATACGTTATAGATCAGAATAATATTATTTTCTAGTAAATATTAATAATTAGTTAGCAAGTCAGCAATTATCGTTATTTAACTTTTTAGGGGCTACACGGAATAGAACATTTATTTTATTTTAATGATGTTAGTTATAGTACTATCACAATTCAACCATAGTCAGTGATCTTATACTGAGACGTGCCTGTCTACAGACGGCTTACATTATATCTATTTAATTGATTATTTTCGTTACATGTACCAGCACATTTTGTAAATTGTAACTTATAGATAATATTTGTATTAGTCATTTATGATATATTATACTATGTTATCTCCCTTTTTTGTATTATATTTTTGTTTGTACTATTTTCAGTAATATTTTGAGTCTATAATCTTTAATTTGTATTAGTAAAATAATTGAAAATTGAAGAATTTGAAATGAAAAACTAATATTATAACAATATTGTATCTGGTTATGATAGAATAAATAAAAAAAATCTTATATAGCAATAAGGTTTGTTGAAGACGCTGTAATTATAGATAATATAACAATGGATAGGATATAAGAACTTATCACTAGACAATTTAGGGATACGTTTTTAATGTTATATGGGGCAAATATTGATATGATAATAAATAACATTAATGATTAATTAGTAATAATTAACGATCTATATTATTCTATATTCTAATTACAATTAATTATGTACTCAAAGTTAAGAGTAATTTGAGTATTTCAATTTCCATTTTCAGGCACAGCAATCAAAATACAAATTTGAAATTGACAAATATTGTAAACAGTTTTTGGACATAACCTTAAAAAAAGCCCCAAATCGTCTTTCTCTCTTTACGTTCTTTCTTCCCCAAAAAAGCACACAACCCTGGACGAAACTGGTATAGGCATGTCCTATCATTTCTTATATCTATGACTGTAATGTGAAGTGTAAGGCAAACATATTATAAACCTGTTGAGTAGTTAGAATGCCATCTTATTTGCCAAGAATGTTTTCATGGGAAAATAAAATAATAATTTTTTTAATAATAAATACAGTAGGTAATAAAAAAACTTTGGAATTTTGAAAAAAATTATTTCCACATTTAAGATTTTTGTACATATTTTATCTTTGTTTGTATAAGCATTAATAGTAAATATTATGTTTTTATTTTTTTTAATAATATCCACACATTTTAAAGTTAATATACATTTTTAGTTTAGCAATACTACAAAATACTACAAAATATACAATAAAAAATTATAGGTAGTACCTACCACAAAAAAAAAACTGGGTATTTAACTCTGAATAATTATTTGGTAACATTTGGTGAGTTTCTATATTTATTAGTTGTCGGAGCTTGGTATAAATAATATTGATTAAAATTTAATAGAATAGCTATGTGGGTGATCACCTTTGCTTAAGGTATTTGCTCTTATAGAGAAAGAATGCAAACCCGCATGTATACTGAAATTTTAAAACTTGCTTTAAAATTATATTACCTATGAAAGTTTATGAGATGTATTTCAAACCTTTGAATTTATAAATTGGTCAAATCTCTCTAATATTAAAGCTAACCAAATTGGTTGTATTGAACATAATATAACATATGCATGTTCCAGTGTCCCCTTAATCATAATTCATAACCAGGGCTAGGATTTATATGCGACAGCATGTTTTTTTTGCTACTTCTGATTATTGATTTTGTCAGTAATGTCCACGAATTACCTCATGATGAGATAAATGGTGGTATTTTTATTTTGCATGTTTTTGCATATTTTGGATAAAATGCATATTATTGCATATATTGAATAAAATTAATATTATTGCATTTTTCAATTATAAGAATGTAAATAATGCATGTTTTATAGTATATTTCATAAAACTTGGTTTTTTTGTCTTGGTTTTTTTTTATTTCATGTAACACGCACATAGTTAATGTGAATTATACATTTTATTTTTAAATTATTTTATTTTATTTTATTTCTAAATTATATTATTTTAAAACAAACAGCCTATCATTGATGTAATTTAATAAATAAATATTTTTTTGTAACTATATTTTAGTGTTTATCTTATAAAAAATTAAATGCATATTTTTGCATATTTTGTTATATAAAATGCATATTTTACAATTTTTTATTGCATATAAATCCTAGCCCTGTTCATAATTATTCATCGACCTTCTAATAATTATTTCTTTGTAATACATCAACCTTGTTTATAATACATACCTAAAAGAATTAGTATAGAAGTTATTTTCACTAACTACTTTTCTAGTGTATTTGTAAAACATCACTCCTTTATAACCCTAATCTTATTATCACAGAAATTAAATAATTTCGTGTTAAGTAATCTTATTCTGTCTTGGTTAACATCTTTCGTTACTAACAGACTTCAAATTATTAAATTTAACATTTTTTTTTATTTTATCCTAATCATGTTTTTTCTGCAGTTCAGTAAGGTTCTCACCATTCCTCACTTTTATTCAATATTTTTATAAATTATACAATCTCAAATCTGCAATTTACTAAATTATATTCTTTTGCTAATGATTGCAAATTACTTGGATCTATTAATACAGTTTAAAAATTGTGCATTGGAAATTATATGAGTTTAAACCTATCTAAATTCTGAGTTATCTCTTTTTATTGAAAAATCGCATATTATACATTCTTCTTATTTAAGATCAAACTTTATGTAGCATATTGTTATATATATTAGGTATTTGGGCATTACCTAGTTTACATCTGATTTAACTTTTAATCTCCATATCTCTATAATTATTAATAAGGTCGCAAGACAGTTAGGAATCATTAGTCAAAATTGTAATAATGTAAATAGCATTGTAACTTTAAATACCCTTTACTATCCTTTGTTCGTTTGTTCATGTCTCAAATATAATTAATCTCTTTGATCACCATATCAACTATTTTTTAATAAAAGATGTAGAATCTATTCAAAATCGATTTCTACGTTTTCTTTCCTTTAATTGCAATGTTTACTAAATTCCATATTCATTATATAAAGAGAAATATTTATTTGTATTGATTGTAAATAGTTCATAGTTTATTGTACATTATAATATATAATTGTAATAATTAGACTTGGGTTCATATTTAGTATAAAAATAAAATTCCAATTATTTATACAAAAAATTGTGCAGGTTAACAATAATTAAAAATAAGAGGCTGTAAGTTTTATATGTATTATATACTATATAGGATTGTGTTGCTTTCAATTATGTAATGTAACTTTGTATTTTGAACTATAGCTTTTAAATCAAATTAAAGTGTTATAATAATGTTAAATTTTTTTTTTTCAGTGAAATTATTATGGACAAACGTCAAAAAAACAATTACTCACCAAGTACAACCGAAAAAACAAGTCCAGAAAAAAAGAATGAAAAACTACTATCAAACATTGGTTATGGAAAAATTTTAGTTAAAACAGAATCAAACATAATGAACAATAGAGTTTCAGATTCAATTAATTCAATTAAACCGGCTGTGCTGACTGATCAAGATATTAATAATTACATATTAAATTGTGTTTCAAATTTAAAAGTTAGTGATCCAAAATCTCCTACACATTCCAAGTTATTTCCATTTAAATCAATGGATTTATCTAACTCAACAGATAGATTACAAAGTAATAATTCTTTTGATAGTATGAACGGTACTAACAATTCATATTTACATTCCAACATTGATCAAGGTAAATATCCTAGAAGCAATATGACATTAAAACCTTCATTATCAAGTCCACCACCATATTGCACATCAATCGGAAATCGAGACTCGCCAAGTCCTCGTGCTAGTATTGGGTCTATTAGTCATGAATTAAAATCATCTCCTTTATATGAGAATGTTGATTTTTATAATGGTGGTCGCTCCTCTACTCAAACTCCTACATATTACCATCAAAGACCTAGACCAGGTTCACATTCCAGTGGTGGATCTCAAGACTCAAGACATTCCAGCCCTAGAACTAGCATAGTTTCTTGTGAAGGTTCTTCAGCGCTATATGAATCAACTTACCGTAAAGCCCAACCCCAAGTTCCAGTCAGCTACCCCAAATACATTCCACCTATGGGAAAGGAAGTTCCACCTTATGAAGCACCACCTGTTTATGAAACTTTATCCGATACTAATAAAAATTCAAATTGTTATGAACCTGCTAAACCTGGTCCACAAGTACCCACACAATCTATTGATCACATTAGCCGTTACCCAGCTCAACATGCTACACCATACATAAAACCCATACCTACTATTGTTCCACAAGCAATAAAAGCTTTATCAGAGTATGCGTCTCAAACAAATCCTCAAAACATGAGATCATATAATTCTGCAAATAATGTAAGCTATTCTCAAGATCCAGTAACACCAAAATCAACATCAGTAGCATCACAGATGTGTGTAGTAGGGCAACCAGCACTTGCCGAATCTAGATCTCAAAAACAACATAATACCATGCCTAAAATTTTTCAAACAGCATCAGCATATCAACAGGAGTCACCGATACATCAAAATAAATTAACACGGACTTCACCAACACCTCCTTTACCTATTAAAATTAAACAACCAGCTAAAAATCTTCTTCCATATAATGTTACTCCACCTAGACCAATGGTAATTTTATTTCAATTATTATATAATTAAATATAGTACTTGTATGCATTCATGGCTATTTTAATTGTAGTTAATGAAAGACAAAATATTTTAAATTTCTTATTTAGTTATCATAATTTGATAATGGTTAATTTAAACAACCATTTGTGGAAGTACAATAATTGAATTGTTGAATTTATAAAACTATATTGTTCCAATAAACTTTCACTTGGTTAACACTTTTACTTTAATTTTAGGGGCCGACAGAAGCAGAAAAGAAAATTGAAGAACTAACTAGACAGTTAGAAGAGCAGATGGAAACTCAAGAAGTTGCTGTTGGTGGAGAATATTTTGGTCGGTTTTATTATTTTTAACCTTAATAAAATACAACTATTTAAATGATTTTACATAATTGAATTAATCTTATTTAGGAATATGTCATACTTGTGGTAATAAAGTTACTGGTGCTGGCCAGGCTTGTCAAGCAATGGGAAATTTGTATCACACTAATTGTTTCATATGTTGTGCTTGTGGTCGTGCACTTCGTGGTAAAGCTTTCTATAATGTTTATGGAAGAGTGTACTGTGAAGAAGATTACATGGTATTAACTTTAAATAATTAAACATAATATTGTTTGTTTATAATAATAATACATAGAACATATTTTGCAGTGGTTGGGCGCTACTGGTTTTTTGTAATGCTATAGCGACCACCAAAAATAATTAAATTCACTATCTCAATTAATATTGTCATTCAATTCTTATAATTTTATATTTAAATTTTAAATAAATATATTTTTATGCTAAAATTAGTATGGACGGGGTTCTATCAATTAAATCCAATACATTTTCTAAAGTAAAATAGTAAAATGTTTAATTTCGTAATTTGAATTTTTCAAATAATTATAATATGTTTATAGAAAGTTTTGATACTTTATATTTGTTAAAAATTACAGTATAAAATATTTTTTTTTCTTGACAGTTAATATTGTGATTTGATGTTTTTGTTGTTTATTTTAGTACATAGGTTTTCAACAAACTGCTGAGAAATGTTCGATATGTGGACATTTAATAATGGAAATGATTTTACAAGCTATGGGAAAATCCTTTCATCCTGGTTGTTTTCGGTGCTGCGTTTGCAATGGTTGTTTGGATGGAATACCATTTACAGTGGATATTGACAATAAAATTTACTGTGTTGCTGATTATCATAGGTTAGCATAATATGTTAATCATTACTTACACTCTAACTGAACATATTCATTTTAAGTGGTATTATATATAATTATGAACTACTAACATTATATTACTATACTGTATAAAGTATTATTATGTACATTGTACATTTAATTTTTGATATTGTAAAAAACATATAGTATGGGGTGCCATAATGTGAATTAGATTGGTATAAATAAGGTATTATTGTATCATATTATTATCTATCTGAAAAGTAAAAACAGATAAACAGTTCAATACACTGTAAATTATAAGTTATAATAATGCAACAACAATTTATCCTAACAACTTATTCTTTAATAGATTATAAAATGAATAGATATTATGAGGACGTGATACCCGCATGCGTTGTCTCCGTCTTACAAATGCGTAACATAGGAAATTATACGCAAAGCAGAACACGTATAGCTCCGTTAGCTTAAAAATTAGAGTAAATTGACCTCTTATAAAAGCTAAAGGTAAGATTATTATCTAAACAACCTCATATGCTTTTTATTATATTTTATTATTAACGCGAGTTATGAGTATTTTAAAATTGTAAATTTTTTATCAACTT
>NC_042493.1:23057894-23060159 GCF_005508785.2 Acyrthosiphon pisum
CGTTAGCTTAAAATTAGAGTAAATTGACCTCTTTTAAAAGCTAAAGGTAAGATTATTATCTAAACAACCTCATATGCTTTTTATTATATTTTATTATTAACGCGAGTTATGAGTAATTTAAAATTGTAAATTTTTTATTCAACTTAAAATACTTATAACTCGTGTTAAAATTAAAATATAATAAAAATCATATGAGGTTGTCTAGATAATAATCTTACCTTTAGATTTTATAAGAAATCAATTTGCTCTAATTTTTAAACTAACGGAGCTACACGTGTTCTGCTGAGCGTAAAATTTACTATGTTACGCACTTGTAAGACGGAGACAACACATGCGGGTATCACGTCCTCTTATGTTTTCTAACTATCAAAAATATTATTACGTTCATAAGCGTGCGCAGGTCTTCTTGGCAGGGGAGGCAATACCTTAGCTAAGAAGGTCCAGACTCCAAACACCTCTCCCGATTTTTTCCCTGCTTGATATGAGGCAACGATAATTTAAATAAATCCTCACACAAAATCAAGTATATGGTTCTACTAAACCGTGATATTGATCTATACGTTAAGAGTTAGGTTAAACATAAAATTACCCAAAGAGATTTCAATAATTCCTTTTTAATAATATCTTTGACAATCAAGAAGACATAATAAAAAATTATTAAGAATACATATATAATTTAAAAAAGGTGAGCAAATGGGTTTCGCTCTTCCGTACAGTACGTTACAAGTGTGTCACTGTATTGAATGGTGTTAAATTTGAATTTCAACTAAATAAGAAAATCGCTACATGAGAAATCGAGTGAATATCCAATGTTGTAAAAATATGAACTTCAAACGCTCATAAAAATTTAATTTCATTTGCTTGTAGACATTTCGTTTTTTTTTTTTAAGGTAGAAAAACTATGAGGAATCTTGTATTACATTTTCAAATCTTAGATTTAAATAGAACATTTTTTATGAATTTCTAACTCAAAATAATTTTCGTAAATTTTACGTATTTTGTCAATATTTGAACTTTAAATGCTTACATAAAAAAATATTGTGTTGGACTATGGATTTTCAATATTTTTCATCCGTCTTTGAAACATTATGTTATGAGCCTTCTATTAAATTTTCAAATTTTTTTTAAGCAACAAAATTTTTTTTTGATATTTATAGAATAAAAACCTAAAAAAATTAGAAATTGAAAATGTTTGTAAACTGCTCAAAATAAGTCAAAATATTTTGAAAATGCTATGGTGTATAGAAAATGTTAATAAAAACATTCAGTCAAAATTTAATATATTTAAGTAATTGGTCGTAGAGTTACACCAAAAATCTAAATCGATTTTGCGAATAAATTCCTGTTTTTCCTTAATTTTTCTTTTGTTTTTCACGGCGCCTTTGAAAACTACTGGAACACTTTTGATCCTTCATAGTACCAACTACATTCACTTTTATATCAGAAAAGATTCTGTTGAGGAAAATCCAAGTACTTTACTGTCCCAAAAGGTGATGAAAGACCAAAAATAAAATAAAAAACACACATCATTGTAAAATCAATACATTCATCGCTCTGATCTCAATCTAAAATTAATAAATAAAAATATATAATTTGAACAACTTTTAAAATAGGTAATAATATGTTTTATTTAAGTTCCATACGTCTATTTAGCGAAATATGTAAAATATGATGGAGATAGAACTTTTGCGAATGGGGAATCGGGCCTTCGAAATGTTTGGAACGTTTTATTGCTCTCCTGAAAAGTTGTCATTTTGGTGTTAAGTGATTTACGAATTAGATTGATGATATTATGATAAGTCGGTATTATCAAAGAAGAAACCAGTAACCATTGTTGAAACTTGAAGCTGTCTTATCAATATAATATAATATAATATTATTGTCGATTTTAATATTATTAATTAATATTTACTATTTTCAAATAGCATACCAGTATACTAATATTGAACATAATATTATTATTAATATTTAAATATGTATTATAAAAAATGGTAGGTATTAATGTATAAGATCTTGAGGAAGCGAAAATTCTCGCAGGGGAGGCAGCTGCCTGCCTCCCCTGCCATCCCCGTGCGCACGCTTATGATTACGTTATAAATTATTCATATTCATATTTAGTAGATGATTTAATAGATGAAAGCAGAGATTATATGGATAAAGGGCTACTTATTAGTAGATTGGTATCCACACGCAAAATTCTGTAAAATTGTCTTTAAATTAAAATACTTTCTACAGTATCTCCATTAAAAAAAAAAATAAAAAATT
>NC_042493.1:23060535-23068697 GCF_005508785.2 Acyrthosiphon pisum
TTTATCACCATAGAAACGAATAAAAAATTATAATATTAATATTAATTCAACTTATACATGATAAAATAAATAATAACAATATAATATAAAATATCCAGACTGACAAACCGTTTCCACTCAGAATCGTTTTTCTTATACAATGATATTATATCATTGAATTCAAGTCTAATACAATCCATTATACAATGACCCACTTGTGACCTACTGTACAGCAGAGCGACATCCACTTACCTGCTTTTTTAAAGAGCACTTGGATTTACTTTCGGTCGTGAATGTGTTAAAGCAATTGATTATTGATTATAATTTTGTTTAATGAAATCTTAGAAATTAATTAATTTAAAATTTCTCAGAATTTTTGGGACATATCTGCTTATATACTGCTGTTCTTAGTCAAAACCGGCGACAGTCCAAGTTTACAGACCTATAATATTCTCTAATATACACTATTTTTTTATTTTTTCATAATTCTATTGTTAGTATGAAATGTTAATAATTTTTCATATTAAGAGGACGCTACACCTGCATATGTTGTTTCCATCTTACAAATGTACAACATAGCAAAAACTGTTTTACAGAGAAGGCTATGGTCATGTAAGAAACGAGATTTTCACCACATAAAAAGAAGAAACTTTGGCTGTGTAACCTTATTATTTTTTTTTGATATCATATTATATAAAAAAAGTTCTTACTGTTTTAGAAACCGTTATTGTTTGTGTTTTTCAAATTTGAGAAACTTTTTTCATATAAATGATATCAAAAAAATAAAAAAAAAACGTTGTACAGCCAAAGTTCTCCTTTTTATGTGGTGAAAATCTCGTTTCATAGTTATGATTGTAGCCTTCTTGGTTCTTTCCCGTGCAAAACAGTTTTTGTTATGTTGTGCATTTGTAATGCGGAGACAACGCATGTGGGTATAACGTCCTCTTAAATAATAAGTATAATATAATAACATAATTTTAAATGATTTGCAAATAATAAAAAAATTCATTGCCAACCAAAATGTCACAGACTTACCAATCTTCTTTATTTTCCAGAAATATTGTTGTTAATAGCTTGCAAATTAACATGGTTGTATTATTTTACAAATATAAACATATTCATATATTTTAATTACTTACAGGAAATATGCTCCTAAATGCGCATCTTGTGGAAAAGGAATTACACCAGTTGAAGTAATTATTATTAGGTTTATTTTTGCAGACTGGTATTCAATTTTACATTAATTTTTTTTTGTTTCAGGGTACTGAGGAAACTGTACGAGTTGTATCAATGGATAAAGATTTTCACGTTGATTGCTTTATTTGCGAGGTCCATATTTTTCAAATTAATTAAAATAATTAAAATACTTATTGAAGTTATAATTTTTAGGAGTGTGGAATGCAATTAACAGATGAACCTGATAAGAGATGTTATCCATTAGATTCTCATTTATTATGCAGATCATGTCATATATCACATTTAAATGAAAATACACCTGAATTAGAGGTAAAATATTACTATTCAGAAATTGTAAGGTATAAATATTAATTAATAAATATAATTTTTTTTTAGAGTGTTTCTGCTACATACGAATATTTAGATTGAAGATTTGAATAGTTGGCTGTAATCATAATGTGTCATCTATTAGGACTATTAAGGATGGTTATAAACTTAGGACAAATTATCATTATATCTTCATAATTTTATTTCATTGCCTATGTCAATAATTGAAAGATACTTTAAGTAAATGAAACTTATTATAAATACTAACTAAATTAACATTATAACAGAGAGACCATGACAGAGAACATGACATTTAACATCATACCATTTTATGTATATAGTAGATTAACTTAAATTATTTTGGAGTATTTAATAGTATAAAAAAAAAATCCACATCCTATAAAACCTAGTGTTTCTAAGCTTATAGTAGGGTAAATTTATTGAAAATAATATTTATTAGATTGAATATTTTAATAGTAATTTAAAAATGAACTAAAGATATTTTTTAAATTTAGTATTAGATTTTTCCATAGATTTTTGTATATTCATTAATATTTATAATGTGTATATAGGTAATAACATTTAATACATTAAATTAATTATTATTATAGTAATTTTTATTTTATTATCATTGTGATTCATCTATGTTTCTGTTATTCCCCATTAAATCAAATTTTTAAATATTTTTTTTATTTCAAGTTTTACCTAAAATTGTATACATTTTTCGCCAAATACTAAATATTTATTTTTTATCAGTTAATTCAATACACATAAATATAATAAAGGTAATTTCTGTTATAATAACTATTTTAACTGTTTACAAATAATGCAATGGTCTTTATTCAATTTTTTTTATTATTATTCATATCTTACCATTGTTTAATTTTGTTTTATGTTAATTACAAATTAAGTTTTTGTATACTATTATTTTTCCTATTTGCTTGGATATACACTTATTGGTACTGGTCTAATATAATATGTATTATAAATTATAATATTAATTAATTAAATCAATTTATTTTAGATAATTTTGTATATATTAATAAACAAAATATAAAATTAAAATGTGTAAACGTTTATGTAAATCAGTGTTTCTTAGTCTGTTATTATCTACTGAATTAGCATCAAAATTTTATCCTTAATACAGACAAATATTTATTTTATATTTATTTTACACAATTGTAAGTCCTGTTAAACCTTTTATTGATAGAACAATACAAACACATAAATAATATTATTTATTTTTATTTTCTGTTTTACTTATGAGTTCAGTTACTTAAAATCAACACTTGTATTATTTAATAAAGTATATTTGTATAGGTAAAAATTGGAACTAACTATCTTAATTTAAAGTCCATTTGGTATTTAAATTCTTCAGATTGAGAACCACTGATTTAGTTTATGAGTGAAAATTAACTTGTCTGTACAGTTAATATATTGGGTATAATGGTAGATGGTATATTGAACCCATTAAAAAGTTTAAAAATATACATTTTTAAGAACATTGTGTAATAACAATTATTATTTTGTTGATATTTAATATTTTTAACTTGTTTCTTATCTTAATTTATACTCAGTATTTAAAACACAAACTATACGCTTATTTTTTTTCAATTTAAGATTTGTTTCATTATCTGTTTTATGTATCGCCATTATCATAGTAATTTTTTTATATATTATGAACTTTGTTGTTTGTTATTTATCATTGTTTTTTTCGCAACTGTAAATATTGTGTAAATCATAATATTATTGAAATATTTTCAGGTTGTGATATTTATAATTTATGTATACCTTAATTATAGTACATAGTTATATTAATTTGTATTATTTTACAGTAGACATTAATATTGATTACCAAATCTTTTTTTTCCTTAAGCTTCTATTTTAATTTTTGAATTAGTAGTTAAAATATTTACAATATAAACAATGCTTACTGTTAAATTATAATAATACATAGTTGATTAAGTTAAACATCTAATACAGTAATACACTAATTGAATGATAGTTTGGTATTTAATGTATATGTATCTGGAAGGCGGAACATTATAATAATATAGTTTGAACTAATAATGCAGATATATCTTTTAATTATTTTATTTATCCTAGCAGAAGCTTGACCAATCTAGTTTCTAACTGGTGTTACATGATTATGTCTGTGACATTCTGAAACATTTTTGTTCTTTTCATTGATTCTTAATATTTATACATAACACATCAATTAAATATATTCATACAAATTTAATTCTGTGAAAATTATTTTAAATTAATACTAAAAACAACTATACAAGTGTTTAGACTTTTATTTGATATTTTTAGTTGATATTTTTTTCTTCTCTTTAAAATATATGAAAATAATGTTCAGTTAAAAGTTTTTGACTTTATTTCTTCACGGTTTCTGCTAAATTGTTACCACACAGTTGTGAACAATTTACAGCAAATATTAAAATATATAGCTTAAAAATATGTGTGTATAAATTATAATATTTACAATATACAGTGGTACATAATATAATAATATACAGTGTGATGCATTTAACACTTACGACATCATTTTAAAAGTATGGACATTTTTGTTTTTGGATAATCCAAATTTCTTAACATTTTAACAATGTATATTGTATATAAATACATTGTAAATTGTAATACCCCCCCTTTTTATTTTTGTAGGTTAAACCACCATCAATTTTTTATTTTTAAAAAGCAAGCTATACATACAATTTAAAAATATATATTAAACTATTATAAAAAACATTCCCAATTAAAAATATGATTTTTGAATCATCAGATAAGATAGAGGCATATAGCTCCTCAAAGTTCATTTTTTTAGAATTGCCGTAATATTTGATGTTTGTAATGACTTAAGACCAACAGTTATAAATTCTTTAACGATCAACTCATTTATAAAATAACCGTAGTACGGCAATGTTTGGTCAACAACAAATACAAGCTAAGGATAGAAAGTGTATTCATAATTAATTATAGACAATTCACAGTTGAGGTTAATAATAATATGTATATTTAAACGATGAGACAGCTTCAATGATTACATTGTGGCATAAAAACTTCTATAATAATAATTTAACCATATAATAGTATGGCGTGAAGGTGCCACATCTCAGTGACTGTATAATATGTCCTATAATGACCTATGATATAACTGAATATCTAAATCGCGGATGTTTCGTCCCCGTCAATTATTAAGATAGTACGTTTGGTCTCCCAGTATTTTTAATCACTGAATTTTAATTGCTATTTTTATTTTTATTCCAAATTTCAAATTCTTTTTATAGAACGTAAAAGTATGTCAGTAGCTATACATTATATTAGTAAAACAGCAATTTCAAAATATAAAATATATTACCTATAATATAATATATAATTTACATGAGTCAAATTTAATTATTAAATAATTTAAATAAACTATATAAAATATATTACATTTAGATACGAACAAAATATATTAATATAATAATTTATGCTTTGATATTTCAGTCACATTTTATTTTGAATCTATGTCAAAATATTCCAATGACAAAAAATGAAACGGTAAAAATATTCAATTTTAAAAATGTAGAAAAACATTTTTATAAATTAAATGTTAAAATGTAAAATAAAACGATTATGTAGATTGGTAAATAATTCTAAATTTTTAATAAAAATTAGCTTAAATATATTTTAATAAAATTAGCTCAAAGATTAACTTATGAAATTGCATATAACTGTACAATGTGTCAATGGTTAATATGTCATACTTAGTATAGTTACTGGCTACTGCTTATTAGTTATGTGCTAATTAATGTGAATTTGTGGTTTACATGTATTTATTATTATTTATGTACCTACTTATAATATTTTCTATTGAAAATAGTAGAAACACTAGAAAAGAAACCTATTATGTATTTTTTTCATAATATGCTGTCAAAGCAATATACGAAAAAAGGTGTTGAATTGTTATAAGCAATTGTTATTATTACTAAATTATTGTGTAAAACTTTACACCCAAGATTACATGATTATTACTTGTTATTAATTTTATATCAGTCCTCATATTATTATAAACTAATTTTTAAAGTTTTTCAGTGTTCTCATCAATGGACATTATGGATTATTCTCAATCATAAGAACCAATAATATTATCTATATAACTCTATTAATTAAAATCAAAAACAGTTTGTTAGTTTGACTTTTTTTGTGTCTATCATAACTCAACCATTTGGGTCAGTAACATTAACTATAAAGTTTTCAAAATATTTTGACTTGTTAGTACTTAGTTGTTTTGTGCAGTTTACAGACATTTTCAGTAAGTATTTTTTTTAAATGGTGCTTACTGCTTAGACAAGTATTTTGAGATGATTTATGAAAAGTTTTAAGTTTTGAACACTATTGCACCGAATATTAAATAACGAATTGAATAAAGTTAGATTTTTTAACGGGCAACGAAGTGCACGGGATCAGCTAGAATAATATAAATATAGCTACTTATTAATACACTCCTAGTCTCTTCTTCTGCTGTATCATTTGTGTGCTTTAGTTTATTCTTATCTTGTAGGAAATTAATTTGTTCATAAGCAAACCAATTGTAAGTTATAACAGAACTAGCACCGGTGTCGGATTTAGATTCTGAGCGGAACGATAATTAATGTATTGATTTTACAATGTGTTTTTATTTTTAATTTTTATTTTGTTTTTGTGTACACGATAAGTAACCTACTGTACAGCAGAGCTACAACCACCTTTTTAGATTCTGAGCGGAGCGATGAATGTATTGATTTTACAACAGTTTTTTTTTATATCTGTGTAAGTACACTGTACACGATAAGTAATTTAAATAATGCTTTGATTTTCAATTTCAGTATCTTGTTCGATGGGAAAGTGAATATAGTTGGTGGATTGGCCATTAGGGAGGTCAAAATCCCATATTCCCATTAGTATTGATATTTGATACTTATCAAATTAAAATAATAAATTATTGTGTATTTTAGTAGATAATAATATTGTATATAATTATATAAAAGAATAAGAAAAACGGTCACCCATCTAAATTAATATTCTTTTTTTAAATATCTAATTTCCTCAACATTTGAAAATTAAATGTCTATTAAACAAAATTGTAATAATTATGATATACCTAATTTTTAACTTTTTAGGTTTCAGTAATAAGAACATATAAGTTGTGATTAAAGCCTTAGCTGTACAAATTAAATATTTTATAAATTTTTAAATACAAAATAAATCGCAAAATTGCAACAATTAAACTTCTAACATTTATAAAAAAAATTATTTAAAAACGTTTATTAAAATGCTTATAAATAGCTTAAAATTTGGCGTTGAAAATTATTTATGTAAACAAATCGAAAAACAAAAATTGCGTAAAAACGGGACTACGGGAGTATGTACCTATATAACTTATACGATAAAATACTAAATTCATTAAAATTACGAAAGTATTTAAAGTATATTATTTATATCCCATTAATATTATCATAAGGATTTTTAAATTATATAAAAATAAAGTCATGAAATTTTTCACAAACATTGTCACATTATGTATGTTTTAGATTCTGAGTGGAACGATGAATGTACTGATTTTACAATGATGTGTGTGTTTTATTTTTATTTTTTATTTTTATTTTTTTTTTGTGTCTGTCATCACCTTTTAGGACAGTAAAAGTGCTTGGATTTTCTTCAACAGTACCTTTTCTGATAGGAAAGTGAATCTAGTTGGTACTTTGGGGGGTCAAAAGTAAAATTTTTCCAATAGTTTTCAAAAGCGCCGTGAAAAACAAAAGAAAAATTAAGGAAGAACGGGAATTTTTACGCAAAATTTGTTTTCGAGAAAATTGATTTTGGTTTTTGGTGTAACTTTAAAACGAATGACTGTAGATACATGAAATTTTCACTGGTTGTTTATATTACCATTTTCTATACATGATACATTTTTCAAAATATTTTGATTTGTACTGAGCTGTTTACGGACAATTCCAGTTTCCAATTTAATTAGTTTTTTTTTCTATGAATGTCAATAAAACTTTATTTGTTGAATAAAAATACTTGAAAATTTAATACAAGGATCCTACTATATTGTCACAATGACAATTGAAAAATATTAAAAATCCTTAGTCACAGTTTTTTTTTATTAGCATTTAAAGTTCAAAAATTTACAAAACATGGAAAAATCACGGAAATTACCTAATTATGTTGAGTTTATAATTCGTAAAAACTTTTCTTTTTAGAACTAAGATTTTAAAATGTGATACAAGATTCCTTATAGGATAATCTACCTTTAGCAAAAAAAAAATGTCTATAAGAAAGCCAAATTAAATTTTAATGAGCGTTTAAAATTCATATTTTTAAAACATTTGATATTTGCTCGATTTCTCATGAGACGATTTCCTTATTTTATTGTAATTAAAAAACGAATGACTGTAGAAACTTGAAAATTTCACTGAATGTTTATATTAGCATTTTATATATACGATAACATTTTGAAAATAATTTGACTCTTTTTGAGCTGTTTACGGACATTGTAAGTTTTCAATTTTTTTAGTTTTTTTTTCTATAAATATCAATAAAGTTTATCTATTGGGCCAAAAGTGTAAAAAATTAATACAAGGCTCCTGATACATTGTTACAATAGCAGTTGAAAAATATTAAAAATACATAGACACAATTATTTTTTA